>NC_051163.1:62838957-62871430 GCF_013339745.2 Dermacentor silvarum | reverse complement strand
TAAAATTTAGGCCCTTCTTTAAAACGGAATAATGATGCCATGCAGTTTCGCCCGAAAGGCGAAGCATCAATTGCGATAGCAAATTAGCAGAGAGCTCTATTCGGAGTAGGGATAGTAGTTTTATCGGCTGCATAAAGTTGGACACATTCACTTACTAACTGAATTAACACGCATGGTGTCAGTGCGCACAAGCACACATGAATAGATCACACTCGATGACCGCAGACAACCAATGTCAAAACGTTGGCAGCTAGCGCAGGCGCCCCAGCGAGCGAAGGTTCGTGCGATCTATCGCTTCAACGGAAACTGAGCGGCCGAATGCACAGCGCGCATACAAAGGTCACAGCCGTGTGGAGATTGCTTGCAAGATACGGCGCGCGCAACAACACCGGCAGCCCGTACCGGCGCAAACATAATAAAGAACCAAGCGCAAAGCGCAAAGTACATGAACGCATTTGTTGGCAGAATAGAAGCGGCCGCCCCCCCCCCTCCCCCTCCCCCTCCCTCCCGCGCTGCCTTCCCGCTTTGCTCCTTTCGCGTGGGAGATTGCGTCGCCAGTTCCCCTTGCGCCCGGTTGCAAGATACGCATTTGGTGCCGCAGCAAAGCGTCGCCCCCCTCCCTCACTCTCTCCCATACCACCACGGCGTTTCGCGCCACGGAAGTCGCGTTTGCTTTCCGCCGTGCGTTCGCTCTCCGTGATAGCGCGCGTCCCACGCGCGCTTTCACTCGCACTTAAGGCGCGCTGCGACGATTTTATCGCCCTTGGACTTTACATGGAACCTCACGGCGACGGCGACGACGACGGCAGGCATCTGCTTGAAGTGTCCATATAATTGCTATCGGAATAAAAAGGTGCGGCCTGCTGCGTGGCGGCGGAACGGCGTCTCGGGCCTAGTTCTTCTCGCGCCCGCTCTGGCGCCAGTGCTCTGGTACAGCCAGCCGTTCACGGAGAAGCGCTTCCACAGCCGCGTTCGTACGCGTGACAGTGACTCTGATCAGGCCGTAAATAACGCGTTTTATAGTTGCACATTACAGGTTGAATATTGAAGTCGTTATTATGAGTGCCGATTACCCCACATACATGAAAAGTCTGCCCTAGGAGTGCCAATCTTTTCTAGACTGGGCCTCAATGCTCTCCATGAATGAAGGCTGCCCGCTCGACTCACCTGAAATGAAAAGAAGTGCTCTATTATGAATAATCGAGAGGGGATTTACGTGTTTCTTCAAGACGAAGCAGCGAGTGATGCAGGCACTGAGGAGGGTGGCCAAATTAAGGGCCCATGGCGCCTTTTCTACTGAAATATAACTTTTCCTCTATCTCTCTGTTCTCTGCAATCTGACAAGCGCGGCAGGTTGGGCAGGTTAGTGAAGATGCATGACTTGAAATCAGTAGCGCGTAATGTTTGTACTTTATTCTTTGAGATTTGTCATCTCGCTCTTTCTTTCCTCCCCTCCTTCCTATCGTTCATTTCTACGTTTGTCTCCTCCTTTCTGAAGAGTAGGCAGGCGTTGTGCCCTTCTGGTGGCAGGTGCCAGCCTTGCTCATCGCTTTCTGTTTCCTATGTATATGTTTACAAATCAAATAATAATAATAATAAAGAAACGGTGGCAAAATAAGATGTATACGCAGAAATGACAAGCGCTTGTTCTATGCACGTTTCTTCCTTCTGCCTCCATTTTTTTCTTTCTTATTTTTTTTTTACGCGCCGCTCATCTTTGTTGCTTTCATAAGTGAAAAGGGGTTCGTTCATTTCATGTCGGTCGGCCTGCAATTTTTTCAACTGTTCTCCTTGACGAGCAACTTTCTTTTTCAATCTGTTTATTGCTTTCTTTGACTCTTCCAAGACATGCGCAAGATCTAGTGTTGTTTGGCAGGCCTGATCTACAGGAAAGCTACGTTCTCTGCAAGATTCTGAGGCCGACCGTGGAACGAGTACTTCGATCTCGTCTTTCACAGGGTGCGAGGAACCTTTGATCTTGGGGCTTTAATCGTGAGCTTTCACAATCACCTACCCCTGCTATTGCGTCATCAGCTGGATTCCTTCGACGGCGTTTGCTGGGCTGCGCGTTCATTTTTTGCACGTACTGCGGATAACCGGGAAACACAGTCGGGGCCGCAGTCGGAAGCAAAAGCCTAATGTTCCTGTTCTATTTATAGTCATTATTAGAGGCCGGATCTTTAGGCATTAAAAAAGCGCGTTTTAGGCGCCAAAAATAGGCAGGCAAAACAACGTTTTAGGCCTCCAACGTCGTAAATATAGGCACAATAAATTTTAAATAAATGCAAATAATTTCAAACGAAGACATGCGCGGCCTGTATCTACGATAGGAAAACAAGAAATGTTATTGTCTATGATGGAACACAGGCGCCAACAGCTGAACATAGAAGTGCAATTGTCCCATAAAACTGCTGGACTAATGACGATCAATTGGCTTCACTCAATAAGCACACTGCTCATATTTATGTCCAATGGCCACTGCACTCGAGCGTCGCATATAGTGAAACAGGCATGAAAAAGAATACTTGAAAGCTGGGAATACTGATTAAAAAAAAACGATACTTTATGTCTGCCTGACGCAATTAAATTAAGACAACAAAAACACAAATGCAAGAGAGACTACGATTTATTAAGAAATTAGCATGTTCTTACATGAGGACTGTTAGGTACAACTCTTCGCAATTTTCTCATATACAATGACATTATCCGAAATTGTACAGGCCAGACGTCCTATCACTGCCAAATACACTTCCGCCCATTTGAAGTGCACGTGTTTGAAGAAATATGTTTGGAGAGCACGCGGAACGCTGTCGAAGAATCACTGTGAAGATTGTACCACCATCTGCAGATTTTCGGATTCAAAATTGTGCCTCTTGTCACTGAGAATGATCTCGTACGCGGAGAAGGAACGCCCGACGGCGGTGAAAACCTTAAAAAAGTAATTTACAAGCAAAACAAAAGCCTCGTGCACATCACATTTTTCTTTCTTATTTTGCTCTTCACTCTCATTTCCCGTGACGGCTCTCCGCGGTTTCGCATTCGCCAACCACGCGCGCAATGTGAGCGCGTCGGCGCATGCTGGCCGGCGCGTCTCATTTCAATGCTGCTTGCAGTTGTTTTCCGGGAGTTGGTTGAACTAAAGGACTAGGTTGAACCCCATAGAGTTCCGAACAGTCAATGGTGCCCGGTAACATGAATAACGGTCTCTAACTGCACTCAGAACTTGAGGCTAAATAGTGTTCATATGGGCGCCGATATTGAAAATAGCCATTTATAGACATTTATAGGCATTTAGGCACAAACACCAAAATAGGCATTTATAGGCACTATAAAAACACTATAAAAGCCGTTCTTAACCTCTAATTTATGCTCATATATCAAAATGGGGCGATAGGAGCGCAAGGAACAAAAAAGGCATTTGCCTAAAATTCGGTCTCTAGTCATTATCAGTAAAATGTAATGAACACAGCAGCGACCTGTCTCTTGGCTCCCACTTGCTTACTTTCCCTGACGGCCCTTGGCGAGAAATATTCAGCCAACCTTCCCGACCCTGTAGATCGCAGGGGAATTCGTGGTACTTCACAGTAGCGTCTCTTCTCGCGTTCGAGTTGCACAGTGGCACACAAGAGCTTCGCGGCATCACACTGCTAGAAAAAAAGTTGTCGCAGTTTCACCTGAAAGGCGAAGCATCAATTGCGATAGCAAATTTGTAGAGAGCTATACGGAGTAATGATATTAGCTTTATCAGCTGTATAAACTTGGATATGCCGCAGCACCGGCAACACGCAGAACTGTTGTCGACGCCGTCGGCGTTTTGCCCGCGTTCGCTCAAAATGCGTGCGGCGTTGGTGACTGTTGCCGGAGCCTCTGATATAAATAGGCACTTGGTGCCGCAGCTAAACGTCGCCTCCCCCCCCTCCCCCACGGCCTCTCGCGCGTCGGAAGAAGGCGCGTTTGCTCTACATATATGGTGATTGTAAAGGAGGAAAGAGACGCCTACTTCTGCAGCCCTTAAGCGACCACGGCGCAGAACGCGCGTTTGTTCTCCGCCGTGCGTTCATTCCCCGTAAAAGCGCGCGCCCCTCGCGCTCTTTCACTCGCACACACAGCGTTCGGCGCTCCCTTCTTTCGCTCCCACTTACCCCTCCCCGTTGGCGCTGAGCCGTGCTCCCTCAAGGGCTGCAGAAGATAGCGCCAACCTTTCCCTTTCCCTCAAGAACCACTTATCATCATCGGCGCCGATTTCATCCCCATTGATGTCATACGGAACCTCACAGCGACGGCAACGGCGACGGCGACGGCGACGGCGACGGCGACGCCGACGGCAGAAATCTGCTTTTGCGTGTCCATATAATTGCTATCGCAATAAAAATTGCCGCGTATCTGCGTGCTTCGCTGCAAATGTCGTCGAAAGACGATAGTCTTCTGCCGGCCGTACTACATGAGTGCTGGTCTGATCCGCGGCCACCCGTGATGCTGTTCTCGTACCATTTCCGTCCTGGCATGATAAATGCAATGGAGGTTTGTTTGAACAGATTTCATTTTACCGCATTATTTCATCAAGCGGCCATTTATGTTTTGCCCTGCCTCAGACAACGCTTCCTTTATGTTGAATCGGCCGCATCTGGATGGCATTGATAAAATTGAGGAGGCGCTGCGTGAGACATGGACGCTATCTGGCAATACATCGGGAAACATGAGCTTGTGCAGAGGGTTTCCTTCCTCCATGGCAGAGGGCGCTCGTCGGCGCGCAGTCGGGGAACGTCGTTCGTCGGCGCGCATAGCATGGCATTTTCAGCGCAGCTTAAGAAACTAGGGTCTTTAGAGTTACGTATCTATGTATTTTCTATTAAAGGAACACACTTCCTAATACTTACCTAGTGATGTTGCGCCTCAGATATGCGTAATATTTACTTTGTGATCGATAACGTTCACAAGTATGAACAGCCGTACCAGTTTAAGTAGTGTGGGCGGTAAGCAAGTGGTCCAACTTTCGCCGGGTGGCTGAATCGGGTGACAGACAGACAAACAGACAGACAGACAGACCAAATTTTCAGCGTTTAAGTTCCCCAAGAAAGACTATCGTCTTTGAAAACCGTCTGCCACACACGCGCACACCAAAGAACCGTACTCAAGCACAGGAAATATGAGGCAAGCGAGTGAAAGTGAAAGTGCGAGTGAAAGGGCGCGAGGGACGCGCGCTTTCACCGGGAGTGAACCCACGGCGGAGAACAAAGGCGCGTTCTGCGCCGTGCTCCCTTAAGGGCTGCAGAAGTAGGCGTCTCTTTCCTCCTTTACAATCAGCATATATGTAGAGCAAACGCGCCTTCTTCCGATGCGCGAAAGGACGTGGTGGGGAGGGGGAGGGAAGGCAGGCGACGTTTAGCTGCGGCACCAAGTGCCTATTTATATCAACGGCTCCGTTAACAGTCACCAACGCTGCACGCATTTTGTGCGAACGCGGGCAAAACGCCGACGGCGTCGACAACAGTTCTGCGTGTTGCCGGTGCTGCTGCATGTCCAAGTTTATACAGCTGATAAAGCTAGTAACATTACTCCGTATAGCCCTCTACAAATTTGCTATCGCAATTGATGCTTTGCCTTTCAGGTGAAACTGCGACAACTTTTTTTGCTGAATGATTGTCATGTTTGCTTAGTCATGCTCATGACTATGACGTCTACCATCATCCTTTAGTGTTTCCTTCATTTAGTGCCCACGCCATAACCCATTTTAGCAGTTCTTAGTGTTAACCTTTTTTTCACTGAGTAATTGTGATTTTTGCTGAGTCATGCTCATATGACGTCTACCATCATCCTTTAGTGTTTCCTTCACTTAGTGCCCACGTCAGAAACCATTTACGTGGTTTTTGAGTGTTAATATTTTTTCGCTGACACTGTCATTTTCGTCGAGTCATGCTCATGACTATGACTTCTACCATTATCCTTTAGTGTTTTCTTCACTTGGTACCCACGTCCGAACCTATTTCAGTGGTTTTTGAGTGTTAATCTTTTTTTGCGTTGTAATTGTCTGTTTTGCTGAGTCATGCTCATGATTATGACTTCTAGCATCATCCTTTAGTGTTGCCCAAGGAGGTTTAACTTTTTTTTTAAACCTCCTTGGTGTTGCCTTCACTTAGTCCGCACGTCCGAACACATTTGAGGGGTTTTTGAGTGTTAATGTTCTTTCGCTTGGTCATTGTCATTTAAGGCGGCTGTTTGATAATCTATATGATGCGCATGTCATTGTCATGACCTATCTATTATGTTCGTCATACACTGTTAGCATACTATGCCAATTGAAGTACCTACCACGTTAACGAAACGACCATGAGAGCACCGAGACCTAGGCAGCTGTTTCACGACCTACATGACACGCGTGTCATGATATTATTGTCGTAAGCTATCATTTATGTTCGCCATACACTCTTGTCATAGTTTGTCAATTTTGGTAAATATCAAGTTAACGATACGACCATGAGCGCACCAAGACGTAGGCGGCTAGATATATAGATACTGTCAAAGTGGCAAATGTTCGCCAAGAAATGCTTCGCATTTAAAAATAGCCTCAGCGGGGAGCCCGCCCAGGACCCAACTCCCTAAATCTAGTACACTCTAGTTGTAATCTAAGTACGGTTCCATCATTTTTACATAATAAACCACTACTACTTTAAGTGAAGTTGACAAGGAAATTTATTTACCCGTAGGTACGCGTACAACTGTTCTATGAACGTAGAGTATCAATATAACGTACCACACATGCAACACATCGTTGATATAAATGAAACAGATGAGCAAACAAAATAGTTAATTGCGTCTGCTTCACATTGACTTTGCCACACATCAAAAACACTTCAAGTTCAATTTCCAATCACACCGCTACGGATGTCGGAGCCAAAGTTCTACAGATAGCGCTATGTATTTGCCATCTTGCACATCCTGCCTAGCTTTCCTAAGAGTGCATAATCATTTTTCCTTCAGCTATCGCCATGATCTTGCGCCACCTTACTGCGCAAAAGCCTGTAATCAACTACTTCGGATGCTGCGCATGTCGTTTATTCTGCTGTCTTGAGGGCAAGCTCTGCGCTGATAGAAGGTGAGATTCTGTGGTTCCAATTACGAACGGCAGTTCAGCAATAGGTGGTAAAACGAAGAAGAGCGTCGTTTGACGCAAGAGAGCACGGTACCAAGCGAAAAGTCGCTACGTAGACATTGTATATGAACAGTTAAAAGCACGTTTTAGGGGCGAAGCTCCTTAGGGTGTGGGTCTGTCCCTCCTCTGTAGTATGTAGTAGTAGTAGGTAGCCACGTCTACTTTTGTGAAAAAAAAAAAGTTCCGAAAGTTGTGCCCGTAGCGCGGAATCGAACCAGGGACCCCCCTCGCTTCCGAACGCGCGGCGCTAACCACTACGCCACTAGGCGCACATGGACACACGCGCCACGATGACAATAAATACCCAACATTAACGAAAGACTGCGCGTTTCTAACGCGTTTGTGCTAGCGCGTTACGGCCCGTGTAAGAAGCTGGTGTAAGACGCTGTGGCCTCTCCGCCTTACCCCCGTATTCATAAACGCTCCTCGACTTGAACTTGACTTGCCACCGCCTTGGGCAGCGCGTTCGAAACGCGTTGAAGGCGGTGGCAAGTCAAGTTCAAGTCGAGGAGCGTTTATGAATACGGGGGTTATAGTCTCTCAGCAGTCATGTGATGGCGTCGGCAAACGCGGTGCACGTTCCGGCATGTGTAAACGGCTGCGTAAGACGCTGTGGCCTCTCCCCCTTACTAGAGAGTACTGCACGTTTCTAACGCGTTTGTGCTAGCGTCCCCTTAAGCGGGAGATGGTGCAATTATAATGAAGGGCGCTGTTATAAAATAGGAATGACGTCACATATGGCGCGTGTCATTGGTGGAAGTCAATCGTTCGATTTAGTGCGGCGAGACTGGGCGAATTACACGGAAGATTCACGGTTTACCGATGATTCCCTCCGGAGCTTCGCCCACTCATCATCATTCACCCCGTGGATATGCGGTGTTTTTTTCCGTTGAGTATTGCTGCGACATCAAACTAATTAAAATTCTAAACAAGAATTGCTACAGAAACCACTGAATGTGATTGTCAATTAAAGTAACAATGACCCAGTATCAATAAATCAGCTCGCGTCGTAGCGGTGCTTGACGCTGGTTGCACAAACTATCCTCAACGTGATTTGATTTTGCGCAACATGACGCAACATTGCGCCACATGATTTGGCTTTGCGCAACAGTGTTAACATGGCACGACACCGTGACGACGACGACCACGTGACCAAGACGACTCGACAACAACGAAATCGACGACGACGATGACACGACAATGGCTGCGCGCCTGCGTCTTTCTCTTAATTTTTTCCAGAGGCTGAAATGCCCATCCGAGCTGTTTTCGGATTGGAATGGGCGCCATTGCAACTTGTGCGTTGTTCATAAAGCAAATGTTATCAATTAATATTTTAACGCGACAGCCTTAAGGGCCCCCTGTAGCAGAAAATCCGGTGTCGGTGCCGGCGTTCCGTCAACTAAACTTACCGTATATATTTAGGTATATGTATATGGCATGCGGTGTATGCGGGTCATATCGCCACACCATTCTAGAACTAAAGTTGCTGATACCTTGTCTTACATTGTTGACAAAGTTATTCCTCGGAATTTTGGGAATGTCAGCCCACAAACAAATGCCATGAAACAAAACAGCGACAGCGCATGCCTTATATGCTCAATATTCTCAGAGGGAAATATTAAAGGTGCGAAACAATAACGGAAACATGAGAATGATGTAATTTTTTTGGCGCGGCTGTGCACAAACTTCGGGATCGTCCCACGCAAGAGGCCGCGTTTCTTTAAGAAAACTCGCCTTCGTGCATATATCTGCAGTTGCCGGGAAGTTTGAGAAGCATCTAGGGATCTTTGAATGCTATCGCGTTCCACTCTCAACGACAAAGCTTATGGTCCTCCAAATTTTTCATTGAATTTACGAACGCCATTTAATAATTTTTCGACATGCGTGTTCAGGATTAGGGAAGAAATTAGGTTCAGCGCGGTTGGGGCGTCGATCACCACCCAAGGTAGAACGCAATCCAAAGCAATTTTGTTAAATCGGTTCTCAAAGTCAGACTAACCCGGTGGCGTTGTAAAATTGCACCATATAACTTATCTAATCCCAAACTTATCTTATCACAAACTAATTACAACCATAACTTATCTAACAACGCATACAGCGGCGTTTCTTCTAATTTTGCAGAGATAGGACATTGGAGTAACAGAAGCGCGGACACACATCTGAACATTTGCTTCAGCTGACCCCCCCCCCCCCCCCCGCCCCCCCTCGCCGCCTAATCACCGTGCCGTGACAATTGCGGCAAATGTGCTCTCCTGCACCCCGAACTAAAATGGAGAACCATGTTTGTCAGGAATATGTCTGTATACGCCTTTTATTAAAAACAGCTCGATCATTACAGTTCTATATTCTCCGGTGCTTTGGGTTTGATTGATTGACGAAATCCTAATTGGTTCAGACAGATGACACTATATATTCATTTGTTGCGATTTATTTCTTGGGGTTTTCGTGCGGTTAGGTTTCAATTGCAGACTGAGACATCCTGAAACGTAATTGTGCTGCGAGAGCTTCGTGCAAAGAACATACAGAAAGTTAAAAAAAAGTTATTTCAGTGCTTGTTTTATGTCACGCTGGAAAGTAGAAAAAAAAATGTGGAACGCTTCACGATTTTGCGTGTCATCCTTGCGCAGGGGCCATGCTAATCTTCTCTGTATCGTTCCAATTTTAGTATATGTACTTTGGAAGTACATCCACAGCACTTTTGTTCAGCTATATATAGCCACGAATTCGGCCCTACCACAGCAGCGGTGAGAGTTCTGTAATATTGTAAGATCTGAGGCCACGACGGTTAATAATTCACAGATAGTGTGATGTTTTACAGGTATTAGGTCTCTAAGCAATGAGCTGTTAGGCTAATCGTAGTTGTCTTTAAGCAATACGATTATTATAGCCCATGATTTACATCTGCAACGAGGGAACTGCGACTGCGGCCCGTTTCGGCATTGCTGCTTGTGCCGCCCTCTCGTGGGCATGGCTGAACACATGCCGCGTAAATTCAAAGTATGCAAGCTGCTGGTGCGCTATTTGAAGAGGCAATTGCGCAGTGGGGTCACGCCCAATGTGGTCACGCCCCAAGTGTTGAGAGAATGAAGAACGTGTTCACGTGATTATACGATAGTATCATAATCATCATAATCGTCATCATAATCAGCCTATATGTATGTCCACTGCAGGACGATGGCCTCTCCCTGTGTCCTCCGATCACGCCCTGTCTTGCGCTAGCTGATTTCAACTTGCGCCTGCAGATTTCCTAACTTCATCACCCCACCTAGTTTTCTGATGTCCTCGACTGCGCTTCCCTTCTCTTGGTATCTCCTCTGTTACTCTAACGGTCCACCGGTTATCCACCCCACGCATTATATGGCCTGCCGAGGTCCATTTTTTCCGCTTAATGTCAACTAGAATATCTGCTATCCCCGTTTGTTCTCTGATCCACACCTCTCTCTTCCCGTCTCTTCACGTTAGGCCTAACATTTTTCGTTCCATCGCTCTTTGTGGGCTCCTTAACTTGTTCTCGAGCTTTTTTTTAACCTCCAAGTTTCTGCCCCATATGTTAGCACTGGTAGAATGCAATGATTATACGCCTTTCTTTTCAACTACAATGAGATAGTATAAAAGTATACCGGGCGCCATCTTTTCCGAGTTTTTCCATTGATCTAATGTTACCTCTTTAATAGAGTGTAAACTTTGTTGGTTCTAATTTATTAGCGCAAAGGAGACGCCAGCACAGAGGACATGGAGGACGCAGGCCATGTGCGGGACTAACAACAAACAGCCGTAACGTACTTTTTCTTCCCTTCGGACACCCGTGCGGAGCTAAGGTTGGCAGTTAGCTGTGGCGGCCCCTGTCGGTAAAAGTCACACTTCTTCGCACAGCAAACGCCCTGCTCGTCCAGCTGCTTGTTGCGTGCGCTAGAATGTACTAGCTCACCCTACAGTGTGCTGCAGTTAAATCACGTTCCCCGTTTGCTTCACGAGAAATTGGAGCGCGAGAGCCTGTATACTCTGTGACATATACGCTTGTTTCCTGTGAAGTGCGCCTGCGAAACAATCAATGCTTTCTGCCGTACAGGCGCTGCACGTTGCTGATAATTGGTTAAAAAAAAAGATAGGTAAGAATTCAGGTAATGTGAGAAAAAGAGCTTGGTGGAGAACGGTAAAGGGGACACTCATTGCATCTATCCATCCATGCAATGTCTTTAGTGATGACGTGATGACGTTGAGCTCGTCTGGGTGCCCAGCGCTGCGCTCTATAAATAAAGTCTGTGCTCTGAAAACAATTAATGACCACCGGAATTCCATGCAGCTACCATCTATAGAGAAGGAACTTGAAATTCGGGCGCTGTTGAAACACTATACTATTGCAACTATCGGTTACCTTAATGCCGTTGTTAGTACGTTAGTAGTCAGCCATGCATCTGCACCACGTCGCTGAGGCTAGGAACGGCAAATCTGGCTCCAATTCAAATGGCGTCAATGTAATAGGCGCACGTGAGAGGCAGTGAACGTCGCTATGCTTCTGTCCGTATCGGTAGACCACAGTGACATCGTACTCCTGAAGGCTGAGGCTCCAACTAGGGAGACGGCCTGAAGGGGCGCCTAACATTGGCAAGCCAACAGAGTGCGTGGCAGTCGCTTACTGCTCGAGATGGCTTACTATAAAGTTGTACGGTCGGAAATTACTGATGGCCCAAACGACTGCCAGACACTCCGTTTCAGTCGTGGAGTAGTCAACCTTTTGCAAGACTGCGGCTGGCGTAGGCTACTACTGTCGTCTGCTGGCGTCTGTATGTATTGGTGGTGTCAGCGTAGTCTTCAAAATGATCGAGTATAGGGTCCCTTTGCAGTTGCCGGCGCAATATACTGTGAAGGATTCCTGTTGTTCATCCGTCCATTAGAAGGGTACGCCTTAGCAATTGTAAGTCTCGTTAGGGGTTCCGAGATCCTCGAAAATCCTTCGTCGAAACAACGGTAGTAAGCCCAGAGGTCTAAAGACCGCTGAAGAGCCTTCTTGTGATTCTGTACGAAGTGGGAATTCCGTGACGGCCGTTTACTTCACACGATCGATCTAGCCGAATGTCCCGGAGGATGACCTCGTGTTCGAGAAAATTTAGCCCCTCAAATGCCAAAGTGACATTTTTCAGGCTTGATGTTGAGGTATTGATTGCATTGCGGGTTGCAATGAGTGCTTTCTTGAGCTGTTGTAGGCGTTCGTCAAACGTTCTTGAGGGCACGACGGCGTCGTTTAAGTAAACTAAGCATGTCTGGCGCTTCAGTTCAGCGAGGTCAGTGTCCATCATCCGCTGAAATATGGCAAGTGCAGGACACCGGCTGAACGAAGGTCAATGAATTCATATACTCCGTCGACCAGGAGTCACAATGGAGTTTGTCTCGCGGTCGCGCTCGTCTACTTCAATCTGTCACTAACCTGACGGGCGACTTAATGAGTTAAAGAAGTGGGCGTGGCGTAGACGGTTAAAGGCATCGTCGATCCGCAGCAGAAGGTAATATCGCGTTTGGAGACTCTTTATAACCGTCTGTATCGTAGACACAGAAGCGTAGGCTGTTGCCTTTCTTTTTTGCAAAAATGACAGGTGTCCCCCACGGACTTGTCGAATGCTGAATCAGGTCATCATTTATCCTCAAATACTAGAGTGCAAACAACGAGGACGAAGAGGAGACACGAAACAACACGAAACAACACGAAACGATTCATTAAAACAAGGGTTATTAATGAATCGCCAAGCTTATCACGCTGCTCGCTGTAATTCGCACTAACTAACACTCGCACTAACTAACAAAACACACCGGCATCGAGGTAACGTGACAGTCAGATACCAAAGAGAGCAAATTCATTGTCCTGTGAGCTTCAGCTCTCAACATAGCTTTATTCAGAGACGAGGTCAAGCAACCTTGAGAGTCGTGGGACGTTTTGCGAGAGAAGAGCGGAGAGCCGGAGTTTTTTCAGCCTCAAACAATGAACGCAGTTTGAATTTTTGCCAATTAAACGTTTTTCAACCTTTCTGCCCGCTTCCTCCGCTCACACATGGCGCAGTCGACATCCGCAACCTGCCACAGCCACTTCGCCCGCCAAGTAAGCCGCCGTGCCCTCGACTGAGCGCTGTTGAACGCCAAACCATTCCTAAGCCTACCCAGCCCGGCGTGTCAACAACGATGTCGTTCATCAACTGGCGTGTCGCCACCGCAGAAGACCTTGCCACGTTGAATGCACAATTGATTAAAACTGAGCTGCAACGCCGAAAGCTCTCCACAAGGCAACAAGGAGGAACTAATCGACCGACTTTTGGTTGATACCGCGAAAGACCCACCGCCAAACCACAAACCCGCGCCATGCGTGCCCGAGATTTCAACGTCGTTCCCGACCATGCCAGTGCCTACGACGTCATTCCCAGCCATGCCAGCCTTCACGTCAGACCTAGCAGAGAACATGCAGCACATGGCAGCTTTCCTTCACCAAAACATGGCCATTATGATGACCACGATAGCAAGTCACGCGAACCCAGTGCACGTGACAACGCTACCAGACCTCTCAGCTTCGCTGCCTACCTTCAACGGAAGTGGCACCCCTACTTTCAAGCATTGGATAGAAGAGCTCGAGCGCATTCAACGACTTGCACGATGGGAAGACCCAACTCTCCTCGCCATTGCACAAGGAAAGCTACGTGGAGTCGCAGCAGACTGGCATGCCTCAACAGGGTGACAGCTTACCACATGGACCATCTGGAAGGCCGGACTCGAAGAACAATTCGGCGAGCAGCTTTCCATGATACAGTGGCAACAGAAGGTCACAGCCCTCACACAAAAAGCCGGAGAGAGCCTGCAACAGTACACCTTTGCAAAGCTCAAGACCATGTCACGTTGTCCAGTTCCCATTACTGACAAGGAACGCATCGAATACCTCGTTCAAGGCATTCGTGACGACCAGGTAGCCACATCCATCGCTGTTCAGCGACCCCGTACCGTGGACGACTTCCTCAGCATTGTATCCGAAGTAGATAGAGCAGTGGACCACGCCCGCCTGATCCGATCTCCACAGCCAGCAGAGCAATTCGCAAGACAGCCGGGACGCCCCCAGCTCCAGAGTGCTACTGCCAGAACTGACAGTGTTGTGAACTCCTCACAGACTGCTCGACCATCTACGTTCCAGCACACCACACGCATGACACCGCCTCCTCGTATTAACAGCCTACCACCTGCGGACCAAGAGTCGAGGTACGAAGCCATTTCAGCAAAGTATGGTGCCCCAGCATACAGAAAAGGACAAGACTTGAAAGATGCGGTGTGCTACAACTGTCAAGAGAAGGGTCACCTAGCAAGTAAATGTACTACATCAAAGCAACCTTCGGGTGACAACAAGCCGACACTCCCCAAAGCACCAACAGCCTGTGTTGGCCGTGTCGATGACACCCTGCATGGATCCAAGTTCAGATGTGCCGTCGCTACTGCTCACGTCAAAGGACTGGGAGAGATCAGTGCTTTCCCAGACAGTGGTTCAAACGTCACCATTCTTGCAGCAAGCTTAGCATCAAACCTCAACATCGAACCGTGGACCAAGCCACCTTTGCTTGTCGTCGGCGGAAGCTCCGCCATGCCTGAAGGATCTGTCTTTTTGAGGATCACTATTGGGCCTCTATCCGCAGTTGTCGAAGCAGCCATCCTTGAACGGAACGCCCTTCCCCTCATTCTGGGAGAGGATTGGTTTTACGCCGCTCAAGCTGAACTCCACTTCAAACCTCCGAAGCTGCCTGTGATCTGCCAGCCATCTACCAACGTTATCGTGCAGTGCAAAGAGAAACTATTGCCAAGAATGTCAAATGCAGTAATTTTGACATCTGCATTGTCACGTTTTGATCCCTCGCAGCCCACGGCAGAGCCACTTGAATTCGAGTACGAGCCAGACGAGAATGAACCCTTGTGGAGCCAGCTCAACAAGGCGGCCCTAGTTCAACTGGAAACAACATGCCCCACAAGCCCACTCCAGACAAGCTCTTCCAGCCCATTGCCTTCAGACCCACTTGCTAACGTCCCTGACGACCCCCTGAATGACATCTGCCTTGGAGCTCAGCTCAATCACGAAGAACAAGCAGCCGTAAAGCGCATTGTACAACGTCATCTTGGTCTTTTCAGCACACGCCCTGAAGACATCGGTCTCTATGAAGGCATCGAACACGAGATCAAGCTGGTGCCTGACGCCAAGCCCTACGGTCGACAGCCGTACCGTTACACAGCCAGTGATAGACAATTTCTCGAGCGTCAGACAGCGACTCTGCTTGAGAGTGACATCATCCGACCATCCTATAGTCCATGGGGCTTTCCAGCGGTGGTAGTGACGCAAAACAACAAAAAGAGGCTGTGTGTGAATTACAGGCCTCTGAACCATATGACAGTGAATGTTCTGCAGCCACTTCCCCGGGCTGACGACATTTTTGATGACCTTGCTGGCAGCTCCCTGTTCGCGGTCTTGGATTTGTGCTGTGCATACTGGCAAATCAGAGTGAAAGAGGAAGACCAGGAGAAAACCACATTCATCATGCACCAGGGTACTTTCAAATGGACGCAAATGCCTTTCGGATTGAAGAATGCACCATCCACCTTTGAAGACTTCTCGCCCGGTGTCACGTAGTGCAGAAACTGCATCTGCTTTGCCGCTGAACGATCAGTGCCCAGTCAGACAGCCCAGACTGCCCACCCACCTACAAGACTATGACCTGTCAATGCAACAGTAGCTTTTCTTTTCCAAGTGGACTTGGACTTCTAAGTGGGGTGGGATGTGAGCTTCAGCTCTCAACATAGCTTTATTCAGAGACGAGGTCAAGCAACCTTGAGAGTCGTGTGACGTTTTGCGAGAGAAGAGCGGAGAGCCGGAGTTTTTTCAGCCTCAAACAATGAACGCAGTTTGAATTTTTGCCAATTAAACGTTTTTCAACCTTTCTGCCCGCTTCCTCCGCTCACAGTCCAGAAGGGCATGCTGAAGGAATGGCTGGCTCACGAACATGTTCCCGCTTTTATTTATCATTTATTTATAATGTGTTATTCATTTATCATTCTTTTACCCTGGCGCTCAGTCACCTTTATTTTTGTTGGCGAGACTCGTATGGATGCTAGCGAACAAGGCCTACCTGAACAGTCTGTAAGAATATATATACGGTGCTTCGTAACACAAGTATGACGAACTTAGACCCAGTATAGAGAAGCAGCCAGAGAAGTCACTCACGAAGTTTAGTATACTTGCTGTTTTTTTAGTTGTGACACGCCGGGATACACGTGTATATACTGTGGCTCAGCATGTCAGCGTTTGCCGGCTCATGTGAAGCGGCTTCCAATGGGCAGACTTTGAGACGGCAGCACGTGCTGATAGCCGTTGCTGAATTTTGTCAGCAGGACTATATACAGTATAATGAGCGTGTGTTCTGAGGCTCGACGAGCCCTCTCAAGTGCACAGTTGCCCTAGCAGCAACGGAAAGTGTCCTCGGCAATGCCATAATAGTTGTCGAACATGTCGTAGGTTACGAGAGTCAGTATAGGGCACTTCTTGACGGCACCGTGATGCTTTCATCGAACGATGTGCAAGGCGTTTTCATGCATAATTATGATTATGCCTGTCGCCAGCGTTGCTCGCTACGGTCTGTGCGGCGTGAACGTCATTGATGCTATTGCGGTTCAATGCATGTGCAATTTAATGATGCTATTGGGTCGCGAGTGCGTGTGTTTCGGCTGTTGGTATACGACGGACCCCACCGGAGATAATTTCGAGTGGTTGAGGCGCTGTGCTCAAGTGTCGTGCGGTCAATTGAACGCGGAAATTACGACAGTGTCGTCTGCATGTATGCCTTTGTAAGGACGCCATCGAGAAGTGTGTGGTTTAAAAGTCGATGGATTGCAAGGGTCACAGAGAAGAAGGCTTGTAGGTGAGCCCTGTGAACTACCTAGCGATGGTGAAGCGGTTACTTGGATGGCACTGGACTCGTATATGACGGTTCCGATAGATGACGATCGAAGGACTTAGGTAGTTCGTGTAGGTGTTTGGGGCAATTGTGCGTTCTTAGAAAGTGTAACAGAGCATGGTGCCAAACACTGCCAAAGGAGCCATTTAAATCCAATTAGATTAGTAGAGCCTGAAGTTTTTGTATTTGCAATGATATGATGTCTGGTGGAGCTTGTATAAACTTATAAGGACGCACTTTTCTCTAGTGTAAAGCTGAATTGATTTGAGTGGAGTTGTGTTTACGTAGAAAGTAATAAAGGTAGAGTTCAGCATCTCTTCAATATTTTTCTTTTAACAGTTAATTTATAACTACGTACCGGTATGACGTAGAAGAGGCAGGTGGTCAATTGTGCCTTTGCGATGAAAACTATCTGTACTTGAATGACGGCAACAGTAAGGGAAATGGCGTACACTAAGACAACGATTAAAAAAAAAAGGAAAAAGGAAAGATCGTTTGTGTTTGGAAAATAATTTCGGGAAGTGTGATTTTGTCTAGGCCGTTCCAGCTCGAGTTCTGCCTGAATTAAGCGCTTGTTCTATCTACGCCGATATAATGATCGAGCTAGTCGGACATTATTCGTAGTGATGTCGTAGTGGTGTAGCGACTACGTGGCACAATTGTAGATAAAACGGGTAGATCATCGCTTAATTAATTGTCTCCTGAGGTATGTGTGTTCAGTAGTAATTTTTCGAATCCAATATACTATATTTGTAAAACCACTTGTTGGAAAAAGAAGGGGGAGGTGAGGGAGGTGATTGTGTGGGGATGTGTTGCTTGGCGAAAGGAATTTGGAATAGCGGCCTGAATAGATTAGCCTTTGTCAAAGCTGTACGCCGGCCACGGGTGCGTATTTAGCGTAATCGATAATGAGTTTTTTTTTTTTTTGGCGAAAGCGTCGTATTGGGTTTTAAATATTTTGGCTTAGAATTGGGTCGTGGGCTGTTTTTGAAGGTGGTGGCGCACCGCTATATTCAAATTTGGGGGCCACCATGTTCCCGCCTGTTTTGGGAACCACTGGGCATAAATATTTTTGTTTTAACCTGTCAAAGAGAGTGTAAAATTTGGCAATTGCGAATTCTAAAGCATCTACTGAGCTAAGTTGGGTTTGTTGCACCTTTTAAACTAATTACAATTTGCGACTGATTAAAAGCTTGTTTGCGTACCGAATTTGGTAGTACTTCTAATAAATTAGGCTTGGTTAGAGAGAAAAAAAACAAAAGAATATTGAATGTATTTATGGTCGGCTAGGTGTCTAAGAATCAATGACTGACCAGTATATTTTGCCAAAAGTCAGGCGCAGCAAAAGACCATGGACGACAGAACCAACGACAGAAACAATGCCGTCTGCAGGGGACGCAATGTTAGGGGACGCAAGCCGCCGTGCTTAGAAAAGAACGCAAGAATGTACGCGAAGGAAACCCAATGGAGTGTACGATTGAACGCAAAGGTATGTTTGAATACACAAACCCCCGTTTGCGTACGCAAAATCTAAAACTCATGCATCGAAACAGCCTGGACTGTTCTTTTCTCGGAAACCTTTAAAATATTGTTTTGACGTAGCAGTTGTCGATGCCTCTTTATTGAAGGGGTGTGCGGGCGAATAATGATTTTTCAGGCCGAATCGAATACGAATCGAATATAGTGACAGTAGCAAATCGAATCCAATATCGAATGTTTTTTTTTTTTCGAAATAGTTTTCGAATAATTAACAGCCTTTATGACAATAATATAAAACGATGTTCACATCCTAATATTCTTAAGGGTAGCAAGCCTCTGTCATTACGTAGTACGTTAAGAAGCGTTGCATATTAAAAGCACAAATGAAGCATTAGGATCAAACAAACAGTTTCTTCGCATGCACAGGACTCTTCAGAGAGTGCGAATGCCTGTAAAGTATGGCTACCTATACGCAGCGTAGCCTTCTCCCCTTCGTAATTTCTCCTGTTTTATGTCTATGCTATGCCGACGGGGGTGAAAATTTACTGTAATTTTGCTCTAATTTTATGTTTCATTGGGCGCAGTTGACTTTTCCAAATATTTGATGAGTATCCAAAAACTATTCACATTTACGAATAGTGACTATTCGATTAGGTCTTTGATTCGAATCCAAGTCATTCTAATTGTTATTCGAAAATTTCGAATATTTGCCCTCCCCTAGTCTTTGTGCTAGCTGTATTCAGAAAATTTCGCATTTCAGTAGTGTTGACGAACAATTAATATGCTGCGCAGGGCAGAGCCAGGGTGATCAAAATGACAAAATTGTTTGTGACGCTAAAAACATGGCAGCTGTGACGTCACCAGTTACTTTCAGTGGACTTTAGGCGCCACAAGTGGGCCTCTTCAATTTTTCACGTCTGGCTACCCGCGGGCTGCGAGAGCAAAGCGATGCATAGCGGAAATACATGGCCTTTGAGATTAGTTTCCGAAATTGGAGCCGTCACTGAAGGCTACGATGTGAAATAGCCAACGATCGAAAGTTTCGATGAGCAGCAGCCAACGATTGCAGGCATCGCAAAGTGTACAAACGCAAGCATCGAAATCTAGTTACGTAAAGGGACGTAAAGTGCTCAGTTGATTCAATGCAGGTAGCCAATCGTATGAAGGTCTCCTCAGAGACTACCGCTGTATTTATGTATGTGCATGAAGTCCGTGTCTATAATAACAAGAATTAGCGTAACACTAACTTTTTTTTTTTCAGTATCTGCCTGTTTGTTTCAAACGAAACTGAATATTACAGTTCTCTAAGAACATGTGTACACACTGTAAAGTTCACGCGCACAGGCCTCTTCGACCATCTTTAAAACATTCTTATTTACAAGAGACAGTGCTTTCATATCATTTTTGATAAAAAGATATGTGCACTACTTTAGTATATTGCCAACAAGCTGAAACTCTTAAAAAAGCACTGTTAGATAATAACTTTTTTTTTTTTTGCACAAGGCAGACGCTTTTCCATACAAGCGGCCCTTTTTTTCGGGACTATAAGTACTGTTGCCGACGCTTAAGCATAGCGGTTTGGTCCGGAGCGCATCCAAGTCAAGCGTTCGGTGCGTCAGGGCTGCCCTCTCTCTCCACTGTTGTTTTGTTTATATATAGAGTCGTTTTGTTTGAGTGTCATAAAGAATGACTGTGTCCGCGGGTTTAAATTGCATGAGGTTGAAGTACGGCTGTTGGCTTATGCGGACGATATTGCCGTGTTTTGCACAGATTCCGACAGTATAACACAGGCTGTCAAATGTGTTAAACGTTTCTGTGCTGTGAGTGGCAGCGCAGTAAACTGGGGCAAGTGCCTGGGATTCTGGCACGGAGACTGGCCGGAGGCCCCGGACACCTTTGCCAACATGAGTTTCGTAACGACTCCGGTTAAATACTTGGGAGCTCCCCTCCAATGCTACAAAGACAGTGAATCGTACTGGAGGAGTGAAGTCGATAACCTGCGGGACAAAGTAAACAAGTGGAATGGCTGGAATTGGTCTATGTTTTCCAGAGCTACAATTTGTAACATTTTTTTAGTGAGCAAACTTTGGTATATCCTCCAAGTGTTGCAATGCTCAAGGGTAAACATTCAGAAAATTCACCGTGTGTTCGCTGTGTTCGTGTGGGCATCGTCTTGGGAAAGATCAAGTCGAACCAATTTATTTCTTCGAGTTCCAAATGGAGGACTTGGTTTGTCACATTTGTTTTTGAGACAGGTAGTCAATCGATTTTCTTTCTTCAGGGACGTAAAAAACCCGTTCCTATACACTGTATGTCAACTTCGCCTGGGGAGACACTTGCCCAACATGGTTGTCTCAACCGGAAGTTTGCCCGGTGGTGTTTATGGTTTTCTTCGTGAAGTTGTGGTTTCTTGTAGGTTTTTGTCAGCGCGGTTTTCACTAGAATACTTGAGTGAAGTCAATCGGAAAAAATTGTACAAGGACCTTTGTGATGTGGTTCTACCCGTGCCTCTATATCGATCCCTTTATGGTGCAGGCCATGGGCACAATGTTCTAAAGCGTGTTAAGGCAATGCAAATACCGTCAGGTGTTAAGACTTTCTTTTTTAAGTTACACACAGGCACGCTCACTGTCAAACCATGGATGGCTGAAAGAGGTTTTTTTGTTCCCTGGGGCACCCATTGTATAATATGCAGAAAGGAGGAGACAATTGAGCATGTATTCCTGGATTGTTGGGATGCTGTTTTTCTTTGGGATGTGCTCCAGCGCACAATCAAAAAAGAATTCCCCCTCGATGTGTATGGCATTCGCTACTTGCCAATAGAAAGTGATGACGGCACCCCATTCGATATGGTAATGCTCATGGCCCTGCATAGCATTTGGAAATGCAGAATGGCAGTAAGGCACGCTGATCTCGACGCAAGAGTGGCTCGCCAGTATTTTAAAGAAAGCATAAGGGACTTTGCGGAAGAACAAAAGTTGCTAGAATGTATCCCAGAATGGTTGCCTCGGGTGGAATTATTACTGACGATGAGACAATTTTAGCGTGTACGCGTCCGCACAAGTTGAGCGGTCGTATTTAACGAATATTGTGATTGTGATTCTGTTTTGTTATTCTCTGTGAATTTATATATTTCTGTGTGTGCCAATCACCGGCAATAAAGAAAAAAAAAAGAAAAGGTTCGGTCCGGATCTCGAGGGCTGCTTCTCCGTAACGTTCTTTGTCAGGATATAAGAATTTGTTGAATCACAGCTCGACGGGAGCATTTGACCGAACTTTTTTGCACTTTAAGCATTGTTTTTATCAATTTTCTTTAAAAGGATAACAAAGGATTCGAAATCCTTCTATTGCGCGTTTCTTCCAGGTTCGAAAGGGAACTACTTTAACCTTGTGTTTGTGGCATCAACACATGCAAATCTCTCGCGTTTAATTTTTCGGGCGCGCCTATAGAGCTCTTCTGTCATTGGCGCTTCTTAATTGTTGCAGGAACGTATTTTTAAGATCACTGTGTGATTGGCTTAGTATGATGTTGTTACCAAGCGCTACTCGAGACGAAGCTGAAGACAGTACGGAAGACGACGACGCTCCCTGATGTCGCGCCGATTGGTGTTGCCATCTTGTATGTTTTGTGTGCCAGTGGCCGTCTGATAAATATCCCTGTAAATATATTTTAAACCTCTTTCCCCGTAATAATATCATTTATAGCATGCGAAACCAAAAATACACGCCAGCGCAGGCCTCGGGAGTGCACATGCCATGCACATGAGAATGAGCGCGTGCCAGACCCAATTAGATGCACATAATGTGGTCACTTTTCACGTACCTGCCATTCTTTCAGGCTTTTCACATCACTGCGTGGACGTCTCACAACAGATGTGCATCGATGCACATTGAGAGACTAAATCATGAGGGGTCCGCGTCCAATTTGGTGTATTAATTCATTTTGGCATAGCCTGTGAGTGGCGGGCTGCGTAGCCATAAAAATTGTACGAGATAAAGGTTGTGTGACCTTTGTAGATGCAAACAAAAACATCGCATGAGATTAGGTGTTGCTTATAAAAAAAGAAAAAAAAATCACCGACGATTACGATGTATAATAATAAAAGAGCCTAAGAACAAGACAAATCGATGCATGCGCGACAAAATAGAAATTTGCTGTTCACAAAACTAAAAGAACATGGCGATGATTGGGAAGTGTGGAGCGTTTTAGCACACAAGTACAAAGCTGCCGAGTAGATTATCTGAAAAGAAGTTAACGTTCAAAGGATGGCTGGTAGCTTCGCGATCACATTCAAGAATAAAGAAACACTTGGAGATGACACAGCCTCAAATGGCAGGAACTGCGTGCTGTTCAGGCCAAGATGTAGTTTAGGAAAGTAGTTGTTTTGCATGGAGAATTCTCGGACTTTCTTGCTATGGTGTGACCGTGTTATTCGTGGATTCATAGGTTCCATGTACTTGTCTTTATTTATATCTAGTTCATTGTGAAAAATCGGACAGAATAGTTTCAGCCTTTCATAGGCGCGCCTGACTTCTAAGGGTTCCAAATTCGAGCTTTGTAGGAGGGTTGAAGGGGATGTGTGCCTTCTGTAAATGTTTGTGAATAAACCTAACTGAGTTTCTTTGTACCTTTTCAAGCTTGGTAATATTTGTTAACGTGCGTGGGTCCCATACAGGAGACGAGTATTCCAGTATGGGCCGCACATAAGTTTTGTATGCCAACAGTTTAATTTCTTCGGTAGACTTCCCAATTGTTCTGCGTTAGTACCCAAGCGCCTTCGTTGCCTTTTTTTTTGTCTAATCTATGTGTTTGTTTCACTTTAGGTCGAAGGTAATTATAATACCCAAATATTTGTAACTAATAACGAGAGATATGCAGTTGTATATTGATGCAATAAGGGATGTTTCTGGCGCGTAACTCTGATTACGACGGTACTTTTAGGATTAATGTTCATCTGCCAAGTTACCTGGTCGTTAGGGACGATGATGACATGATATACGATGCAGTCGTCTGCAAAAAGTCTTAACGGGTATGTCACAGACTATCTTATTGATGAATATTAAAACAGAAGAGGACCAAGGACGGAACCTTGAGATATATGCCGGCGTGAACTGAAGTTGGGGTGGAGCTTGAACCGTCTACAGAAACGCTTTGGAATATAGCTGTCTGAAAGATATGACTGAACCCACGCGAGTAAAGGATTGTTCTTTAGGATCGGTTTTAATTTTATAAGTAACTTCGGATAGGAAACGCGATCTAATGATTTTTCAACGTCCAAAAATTTAATATAAATTTGACCATAGTTATCAAGAGCGCCAGTGAAGTCATGAACTGGCTCAAGTAATTGCATGGTGGTTGAATGCCCTTTGCGAAAACCGTGTTGCCGCGGGTCAATTATGTTGTGAGTTTCTAGGAAAATCGAGATATGTTTAAATATTTTATGTTCAAGTAACTTTTCGCATGTACACAACAACGAAATAGGCTTTATGAAGACACCACTGACTTGTTTTCAGTTTTAGGTATGGGAATTATTTTTCCACATATAATTGCATTAATTCGGGACTTCGCCGCAAGACAGTGATTTGGAGAATATAAGTGTTGGATATCACTAACACCATTCCGCATGCCGAACAAGAAATGTGTTGTATGGCATCTGTTCCAGATTTTTTTATTGCGATAGCAATTATATGGACACTTCAACCGGATTTCTGCCGTCGCCGTCGCCGTCGCCGTGAGGTTCCGTATAGATAAAATCTTCGCCGCGCGCCGTATGCCCCAGCGGAAGCGTGCGGGGACGCGCGCTATCACGGAGAGCGAACGCACTCAATCTCCCACGCGCAAGCAAGGAAGCGGAAAGCCAGCGCCGGAGGGAGCAGGGGGGGGGGGCACTTCTCTGCCAACAACCGCGCTCGTCGCTCGTCCGCACAGTCTCTTATCTCTCCCACGCGCAAGCAAGGAAGCGGTAAGCCAGCGCCGGAGGGAGCAGGGGGGGGGGGGGGGGGGGGCGCACTTCTACGCTGCCAACAACCGCGCTCGTCGCTCGCTCGCACCGTCTCTTATCTCCACACGGCTCTGACCTTTATGCGCCATTCGCCGCTCAGTTTCCGTTGAAGCGATAGACCGCACGTACCTTCGCCTATGCGGCGTATCCGCTTGCTGCCAGAGTTTTGACGGTCGTTGTCTGCAGTCATTCAGTGTGATCTATTCATGTTTGCTTGTGCGCGCTCACAGCACGCTTGTTCATTCAGTTAGTAATAGTCGGGCCACATTTTCCAACGCACGCTACACATGCAATGCTGCCCGGATTGGCAGTGCAGCGCTACAGATGTGTCCCTTCGCACGCGCTGCCCACGGGAAGCGCTTCTCGTCAACACCACCGTTTCACACGGGCCTTCTCGTGGTCATCAAGTCTCTCTTCATGTCGGTCTACTTACGCCGCAGCACACCTCCTTACTTAATCAGCTCATGTTTACTACAATTCATATTGCTACCAAAGCCGCTCACCTTACTTCGTATGACATTGCTGTGTTGCTATCGCATTCATTGCTTCGCCCTTAGGGCGAAACTGTGACATTTTTTTTAAATCAGTGTTAAGCACCAACGACAGAACACCGTCAGAAACGTTGACTGCGTTAACGTCCTCTAGAGGTGGTATGCCGTCAAGCGATGGAAAACGAGAGGTGATTCCATCATCACTTGTGAACACCGAGGTATAGTAGAAGTTTAACGCTTCTGATATTTTTGCGCGGTCCATGGGCGGAAAGTTTAAGTTTTCATTTTTCCGGAAGGCGGGGGGGGGGGGGGGGGGGGCTGGGGCCCGACCAGCTTTCCAAAACCTACCCACATGTATATACCCTCTGCTAACAATTTTCTCTTTCTAGCTTTATGGCGAAAGAAATTATATCGACACTTCTGGCAAATTGTCGCGGTTGTCGTCGCCATGATGTTACGCATTAAATCCAACAGCCATATACATGAGCGATCCCTACCCTGTGGGTGCGGGAAAAGGCATTCGGGTTAGTTGTAGGTCACGTAATCAAACACGAATGGGAAGGAGAGCACGCGTCTTCTCCTCTAGCCCTGCCGTAGCTGTGAATGACTGCGCGGCTGTCGCTTATAGGTCCCGCGTGCCATATCTAATTGTTGGTAATCATTGGCGGGTGCAATGATAAAGGGCGACCAGGGATGGCTGCTAACTTTATGCGCGCTGTCTTCCTTGCCGGGCTGTCTTTCTGCGCCCTAGTGTTGCAGAGTTAAGAGACACAGGTCATCGCAGATCACTCACAGAGGCCGTCAGTATTGGACATAAAAATAGGCAGATAATGATGATGAATCTAATTTTCAGAGTTACGGTGAATCGCGCGGCTGTACGAACCGTTCGCCACCGCTGCCGGCGTTCTTCACAATGCTTGCGTTGTGAAAGCGAGTGCTCGAGGTCATCCAGTGAGGTATTTACAGGTTTACGTGGTCCGTGCTTACTATGTCCACTATGCTTACTATTTTAATTTTAGGTGAAAGTTAACTACAATTTATATGGCCACTATAACTAACCTATAGACTCGTGTAAGGGCCACACTCTTTTCTCGCAA
Organism: Dermacentor silvarum; assembly: GCF_013339745.2. Taxonomy (NCBI): domain Eukaryota; kingdom Metazoa; phylum Arthropoda; class Arachnida; order Ixodida; family Ixodidae; genus Dermacentor; species Dermacentor silvarum. The sequence goes on along the minus strand of NC_051163.1, from coordinate 62,845,249 downwards.
TTTTGACGAGCCTTTCATGGGACGGGGTCATTTGACCTCATTTTTCCAACTACGAGTATGAAATCCGCAATAAACCTCGGCGATCGCCTCCTCTCGACATCCAGTAGCGACGCGCGAAAGTTCGCTGCGCGCGATAATTCGCTCTTGAGCCTGATCAGAATCGGCGCACGGACCGCGATTGCTTCTCGGTTGGATGTCTTTCAGAAGCGAGAGCATCTTATGCTCGGGGCAGTGTCCGTTCTGCGGCGTCCGCACCCATACTGCGCATGCGCAACTCTCCCTCATTCTCCTCTCCTACGCAGGTGCGCGCTCTCCCCCTCCCCTATCCCCCTCTCCGCCACACGTGCGGCGCAGCAATTCATTGCATATAACTCTCTCTCCCTCTCTCTCTAAGGGTACGCCGGTAAGCGGCGCAAGTGTCGCGGCGCAGTATCAAGTGCGCGTTCGCTGTGCTTCCGTCATTCTCTCTCTGTGCAACGGTGTGCGAAACCCCATGAACAACGTCAACGTCGGCGCTAGTTGCAGCGGCAACGCCACCGCCGCGGAGCAGAGGAAGGCTCGGGAACCCGAACGTAAACGTCAACGTCAGCAAGCGGACCCCGAACTTCGGGATCGTCTTCAAGATACCGCGCGTACCGACCCTAGGAATCACGTACGATCTCTAAATAAAGACACAACAACCTCGTACAAACATCTCCTCTCTTCTCAATACATTCTCTCACTCTAACTTTCATTGGGTTGTGTTGCCAAGTGAAACGAAACGGAAACTCGATGCGCACCCCCCGCGATGCTTTCGCATCCCACCATGGTTGCCCGTAGGATGAGATGATGCTATTTTTTTAAATATTGACTGTCAAGTTATGGGTGCGGCCTTTACATGGTTGTGATCCTTACAGGGATTTATACAGTAAGAATCTTCCTTCATGTCTTCTACTTCGCTATCGCTAATAGTGCTTCGCCTTCCCGGCCAAACTGCACTCTCTTTTGTTTTTTTAGTACTTTGAGTCCGAGTATAAGCGCTGCTGTGCATGACTTCTAGACTTCTATTTATTCTGATTTTGAGTGAATCCGGCTTGGCATCATTTCGGTTACTGAGTGAATTCTATATACAAGGTGTTTCAGCGAACAGTTTCCAAAATTTTTAAAGGCGGCCTGTGGCTGAAAGTACAATTATAGTTCATGAGCTCGTCTACTCGCAGAGGCGGACATTACTTGCACAAAAAATTGAAATGCATAATCGACTAATTAACAAAGTTAACCAATTACGTTTTTAGCTAATTACCGTATGGCCCATGTTGCAATTGACAAATTCTAGTCGTGGAGTGCGGATCCACTTTGAACTAAATCTCAGGCTGACACCAGTGTCGAGATATTAATTCTCTAGCTTTGCGGAGAAATACATTGGCGTGCCAGTCACTTTCTCAACTCAAATTTCTCAACAAAACATCGTTTTATGCATCAAAGCACAAAAGTATGAAAAGAACAAATTATTGGATTTTACGTGCCAAAACGACGATCTGATTATGAGGCACGCCTAGTGGAGGACTCTGGAATAATTTAGACCACCTGGGGTTCTTTAACGTGCACCTAAATCTAGGTATACGGGTGTTCTAGCATTTCGCCCCATCGAAATGCAGCCGCCGTGGCCGTGATTTGATCCCGCGACCTCATGCTTAGCAGTCCAACACCATAGCCACTAAACAACCACGGCGGGTAAGCGCAAAAGTAACTGAAACGCCAATGAATTTCTCCGCAATGTTAGGGAATTAATATCTAGAAACTGGTGCCATCCTGAGAATTAGTCCTAGTGCATCCACCTTGCGAATTCCACGGCTAGAACTTGTAAATTGCAACACGGGCCATAAGTTAATATGTTAAAAACCTAATTGGTGATTTTTCAGTTAGTCGATTATGCATTTCAATTTTTGTGCAAGTAATGTGCACCTCTTCTCGGTAGACCAGCTCATGAACTAGAATTGTGCTATCTGCCATAGGCAACCTTTAAAAAACTTTTTGAAAGAGTTTGCTGAAACACCCCGTATTTATGGCCTCTGCATGCAAGAGGCGATTTTTTCATCCCTAATGCATAAATGTTGTAAATAATTAGAAGAGCTTTTTTTTCATTTATTTTGTAGCCAGTCGTTAGCATTGCCTACTGGAAAGAGAGTCAATATCCTGACACACATCACTCGCTTGCTTTTTGCACGCCGTTGATAGAATACTCTGCCGAAGGGGTCACTGAAGTCTGAAGGTTTTGAAGGGTCAAAAAAGCACGCAAAGTAATTTGAAGTGAGGTGAACATACATCAACATATTCATTCTCTAGGCATAGGCTATCCATTTAGTTGGCTACCTCTTTCTCTTTAAAGATATAATAAACTTTGTTTTATGTATATATTTAAATATGTTGTGTTTGTGCATGGTGTTGAAGTTGAAAAAAATGTTGAAGTGAGGAAACACGGATGAGGTAGCCGCCGCTGGTGCATCTAATGCGCTTGTCCTGCTATTGTCAGGATTTGCCGAAATAAAGGGAAAGTATAAATTAAAAGCTGTGCACGTCCGCGCCAACATTGGTGCCGTAAGCTTTTAGCCAAAACAAAAGTGAAAATGTGGAGGCAACGCAAAATAGTCCTCACATTATTTGGGTAACAGAAATCCGGTAATGATACTTTAGGGGCGGGGGGGGGGGGGGGGCTCAAGCCCCAGAGCCCCCCCCCCCCCCCTCCCCATAGTCGGCGCCTATGGCGCGGTCAGTTACATTTGTATTGTTTATGGAAATACTAAATAAACGTTTATATTTAGACGTGATATGACGCCAGAACTTTCCGGGGGATGACAGAAGAACGTTTTTTAAGGACACTTTCTGATAGTAATATTTGGCTGTTGTGATTTTTTTTTTGTCAGCTGCACACGCAGTCTGTGAGTCTTGAGTGCCTGATCGAGTGTCATCGCTTGTGCTGCTTCCTGGCTTTGTCCACCTTGCGACTTAGCCGGATAATTTCTTTTGGTGTTCAGAGATTAGAATTTCGCAGTACATTTTGCTTGCATGGAACGAAATTGTGGGTGCATTTTACCACCAAATTTTTGAAAAAAAAAAGGCCACAGGTGATCCGCAGAGTGTTCAGTAGAATCGTAAAGCGAAGAAGAATCGGAAAATCCTTTGTCCGCAGCATCCAAAATGTCAACGTCGCTGGCACGAGAAAGGACAAAACTCCTTCGTTTTTCGTTCCGATGTTTTATGGTAAAATCTAATTGCACATTTAGGGACACCATTTCATGGTCACATATTTTCTGAAGAACTTGAACCTGTGGGTTGCGGCGCATATGATTCTATTTTTAAGAAAGAGAAAGGTCCAGAACTGAGTTGCTATTCCGTTGAGTTCGAGTGGGTTCCCTCACCAGTTGCATTAGATTGTGCAGTAAAACAAGGTCGACAAGCGGCTCAGAAGCTCTGTTGAGGGGATCCGGGAAGTGATGAGCCCAATTTACTGACCGCACATTGAAGTTGTAGCGCGCACCAACGCCGCAGCGCGGCGCGCTATGGTCGGCGCTGCAAAGAGAGAGAAAAAAAAATAAAGAAGTGCAGCGCGTGCTCGAAGCGCAAGCTCGGCACGCGCAGTGTCGTTCTGAAAGCCAGCCACGCTGGTCGTCGCAGCCGCCGCTCGGCTCGCCGCCTCTGCCCTTCTGTAAACGTAGGGACGCCGGCACGGCTCGTACGGCCGCCGTCACGTCCTCCTACATTGGTGACCCGGCAGAACGCGCCCTCCACCGAGCGACACGCTGCCACGGCCACCTGGCCGGAGCCGCAGTTCGACCCACCACTGCCGCCGTCCTCGTCCAGCTTTGTCGGCGCACGGTTCGCCCAGTTCGAGGCGGCTCTCGAGGATCCAGGAGTTCAAGCACGCAGTACTCCTCGACGTCCTGCCGCTGGCTCTCCAGCTCCACCTCGACGTTCCATCGCCTGGCCCGCGCCCGTATACGACGAACTCGTATACGAGTTCGTCCTCAACTTCTTCGGCGCCGCCTACCATCCTCTTCCAGAGGTTGACCACACGGTACGGGACTCTGTGCCAACGCCCTCCCGGCCAGCACCCGACGCGTCTCTTTCAGCGCCCGTAAGCCATCATCAGGCAAGCCTTCCTCCGTCGACTTGCCCCGACACTGTCTCGTCGACCGCCCGATGCATGCACTACCACATAGTCCCCGGCCTCCGGCTCTCTCCAGGGGTCTCTTTCGTGCGAGTGCGCGCACACCGTTAAAACTACGCGACACGTTGCACTTAAAATCTGCCTATTTCTTCAAAGTATAGAATATCTGAAGCGCAGAGTTCTCTTGTGACATTGGGAAACCTAGCAGCAGCGTGATACTTTCGAACAATTCGTTTCATTTTTTTTTTTTTTGAATGTGTAATTGATCAACACGCATTTACTATCGCACATAAACTTGCTGTATTGTTCCCCTTATATTCGTAAAATTTGACCTCAGTTGTATTTGTAATCATACCAGCGCAGCCGTTTAAGTTTTACACGGCTCGTAAAACATACTAATAACGCAACGGACCACTTGAGTACGTATTCTACTGGAAAATACGCATTTAAGCCACCCATTTGAAACATGGCCTACAGATTACCGATACCATTACCCTAATTATCCCCAGATATAAACAAATATGCCCTGTTTAGCTCAGAGAGGACACCGGAGAAACAAACTACGAATCTCGTATGATGCACGAAAACACACGGAAAAACTAGGGTTTAGTAATTATGTGCAACACTTGCATTAAAAGCAGGAAAGTGAATGTTTCGCAACGCATTGCGGTTGAAATTACCTCTATTTTCACGGAATTTAAGCCGCCTCTCGTGCGGGTGCTTTAGTCGTCTGGGAAACATTTCGATTAGTGGCGGTATGACTCCATGGGACGCTTCAATGAATAACTTTCTGCAAAGACTGTAATGGACGTACACAGGATAAACATTTATCGCTCGTCACTCCAAAAATTTCTTCGTACTTCAAGTAAATAAAAACACTATGCCCCGCATAGCTCACCGAGGATTACGGGGGAAACAACTAAATGCCCTGAATAACGCATAAAAATTGGGAGAAAGAGACTAATCAGTAACTGTTTTCGGAGCCCATAAGCAACCTACACAGAGCAGGTTTTCGATACATACCACCAAAAAGCGGCCCTCATTTTTTCAATATACAAAAGATCTGTTGTTTTTGCGCTGCTACTGGGATACAATTAATAATGTAGCTCTTGTTTAGAAACACCCTGAAAATGAAATCGCCAAGGTCAGAAGGGACACAAGCCTTTAGAAAAACTTCGTCAGCGTTCTATAGGTATTTAAGTGTTTCTGCACGTTCGACCGAGGTCACTTTCACGAACATATCTACGATAAGTCGTGATTAGACAGTGAAACTCGACAGTTATACCTGTAAGAGGTTTGATTAGACTTTTCTATGGTGATAACATACTGAGACTGCAACGCTATGTATGCTTTCTTCGGACAGAGATAAAATAGTTCCAGCGTTTGAAAATCTAACGGTTTCATGCCGTAAAACCCACCAGTCGTTGGGCGCGACTCATTGTAATACGTTATCCTGACCTCCCCCTATATGCCGCAGGTTAAATAAGCTGATTGTGTTTTCAAACACGGATATAGGGGTCCCAAAACACTGGGCATGATGCAAGTAGCGCAAGCTGACATTTGTTAGGGCGGGAGCTGGCCGACGCCAGGCCTTCCCCGCAACGCGAGGGTGCACGGAGAATCCGGCTTGTCGTCCTCTACAGCGCGTCCCGAGGAGACACAAAACACAATCCTCGATGTCCAAGCAGGGGATACGTAGTAAAGAAAAGCATTACTGACATGGCCAGTTTATTACGAAAGGAAATGTAGCTGCAGCTGCAGATTTGTTAGAATGTCCAGGATGCAGCCGAAAGTGCCCGCTTTCAAAAGTGTGCGTGTGTGTTGGGAGGGTGGGGGGAGGGCAAATGGCATACTTTGCCCCCCCCCCTCCCACTTTTTACAGCGGAGGGGGGACACTCTCACATATGTTGTGGGAGTGTCCTGTTATAGCAGCGAAATGGCAGTAGCTCCGGACGCTCTTGCGTCGAAGTGGGCCGCCGCTCTGCGCAGCTCCAACCTAAAGACACAAGAGTGGGCAGTCCAGCGGGCCCGGGAGGCCGCGACGAGGCAAGGCCTCGAAGTCCCCTCATGGGAGACCTGAGCCCGGGTCGTTAAACTTCGCCGGATTTCAATAAAGTTTTTTTCCATCCATCCATTACACATAAA
>NC_051163.1:62814310-62838857 GCF_013339745.2 Dermacentor silvarum | reverse complement strand
CATTGAGGGTCCTTCCGGGTAGTCCGGTGAACGCCAGCCCTCGGAGTTCTGTTGCTTTGGGGTTTGAGACGCTTTTTGCAACTTCGGTGTCCTGTCATGTGACTCTCACCATAGGCTGCACACTTGGGAGCGCACTTGTGTCTGGCTACAGGGTCCTGTTCTCCACATGCATGACATTCTGGAGTGTCTGGCTGGCGACAGACGTCCGATTGGTGACCCATTTGGTGGCACACTTTACACGCCTGAGTAGTGACCTTGTAGGGGTAGCAAGCAAGTCCTCCGCCGTTGTAGTAGACGTACCGCGGCGTAATTCTTCCAAAAAAAGGTGGTGGTGGTGAAACTTTATTTCCAGAAAGGGTCCTGAAGGATACCAGACTGTTCGTCAAGGTGTAGAGGGCACCTCCCGCGTCGGAATGGGGAGCCTAGGCTCTCCGCCGCTTCGCGGACCTTCTGGACAGCACAGAGTTGTTCTTGGAGCTCACTGCTCCTAAGAGCGCCGTCCCAATTGTTCTTGTCCTCCAGATGGGAGGCCTGCGTCGCGCATCCCCACAACATGTGTCCCAAGTTCACATATCCACCACACTGTGCACAATTGAAAGTTCCGTCATAGTCTGGGTCGATTCGGCTCATACGCCAAGGATTGGGGTACGAGTTCGGCTGTAGCAAGCAGAGTGTCACTGACTGCGCTCTGTCAAGTTCCTTTTTTGGAAGGGAGAATTCTCTACGTCCTAAATAAAAGTGCTTTATGAGCTCATTATATGTCTGAAGGTAGTCCTTAAAGGCAATAACAGCCGTTTATGGTTACGGAACATGCGTGCTTGGAGAATTTCGACCCCTTGCGTGCGAATGCGCAGATTCGCTTTTAGTGCTTCAGGCGTCATGTGCGGGTCCAAGCCATGAATGACACCCTTGGTCTTGGTTGTCCCGTCACTTGTCGCTACATAGGCGTTGACCGAGTGAGGCCGGCCGTTCATGCTTAGCGTTGTAATACGTCTAACACAGTCCGCCCCTCTCTGGTGCGGCGTGGACACGATAAAGACGTGGGAGCCTGGCTGGATTCTGAGCAAAAATTGCTCACCTGATATTTGCTCGCTGCATGCAGCAATCAAGGCGTCCGCCAGTAGTACACTAGTCAGGTTCTTGACCGGTAGGCCCTGATGCGGTCGCACCACTATCTTGAAGTCGTCTTTCGGGAGAGGGGGTAACCACCTGTAGGCTGGTTTGCGTTTAGATTTTCCGGTTGCTTGACCAGCGGAAGCTTCTTGGTGCTTCAAGGTCCCCGAATAATCCGGTGGTTTGGTCTTCTTCTCTTTCGCAATGGCTTTTTTTCTGCCGAAGCGTGAGGATGGTCTGCCAGCCTCCACCCGTTTGACTTTGGCTCCCTGTATCGGCGTTCTGATCGCTGTATCGTCTTGGTGCCGGGAGATTGTGAGCAGCGGAGTCTTGAAAATCCATGCTATCAAAGTCTTGGCGTCGCGTGTCCGTCAACCGCGGGGTCCGGGACACGCGGTTATACGTCGGGGGCTTGACTTGCAAGAGCCATCGAGCGCGCGTTCGCCGCACACTCGGGCGTTCCTGCGGACGCCTACGTGGCGGCTTTGGTCTTGCGAGCTCGCACGAAACGAAGGCACGTTTGGGCTTGTAAAACAATAAGTTCCGGTCACTCATGGCTGCGGGGTAGTTTCAGTCGATGCGGAACCACTTCACAGATCAGTGATGATTGTGGAAATCGGTGGCATACACTATTTTACACCAAAAAGCTGCAAAATTCGCGGAGCACATGTGGACTCGTACGACAGTACTCGTCGACGCCGCAAGCGTCCTCTATTTCTGAAATAGTAGCGATACTGGCAGCTGTGGACGACTGTCCGAGCAGGGTTTCGTATCCATCCTACAACAAGTCAAGGGAGTCTTGCATTCTAAGAATTTCATTTAATTCGCGGGAGATCCGCGTTTTACTAGGATGCCTACATGCAACGACGTTTTATGGTGGTGACAGCCATTGTACGGGTACTTGCCGCCGCCAGCTAAATTGGCGGGTTAATTTTGGGGACAAAAATGGCGAAAGATCAGCCGACAGACCACACTTCCCGCAACCCTTGGTGACGTGACATTAATTAACTTCTTGTAATAAACTTTGGCCGCAGCAGCCAGAGACAAACGGCACGTCTACGTTTTAGTTAAACAGACTAGTAAGGACAGTCTTCATTACAGAACACTTCGAAAAGCACCCTTTATATATTATGTACAACTGGAAGGCAACGACAATGCTTAATGCAGTTCACATTCTTGGCGTGAGATAATCCTACCACGAGCACACCATCGTGCCTTATAACTTCTTGCAGAAAAGTAAGTTTTATGCGTTCAAATAAAAGGAAAATGCAACAACTAGTATATTAAAGATGTATGCAGGTTTCTTGTGCACACTGGCGGACAACTAAATTCGAGAAATTTAATAGATCACATGTACATCAGAGTGTGAGAAAAAAAGGCAGAAGGACTGGGGACAAAAATGACTTCCCACCAAATTTGGCGGTAAATAGCAGTCAAAATTTTGGTGTTGTCACCACCCTAAAACGGCGTTGCATGCAGGCTCCCTAAGTTTTACGGTAGCGCCGCAAAAGAAAGCCACACAAAAGACGGAAGGCTGAGAGTGTCTATTGGAGCCAGAGCGAAAGTCAGCGCTGTGTACTTGCCATCTTACACATCCCGCCTAGGTTCCCTAAATGTGCGAAATACTTTTTTCATCAGCTATCGCCGAAATCTTGGACTACCTTAATGCGCAAAAGCCTGTAATCAAGAACTTCGGATGCTACGTATGCCTTTTATTCTAATGTCTTGAAGACAAGCTCCCCACTGAGTGAAGTGACATTCTGTGCTTTCAATTCCGCATCGCAGTTCGGAAATAGGTGGCAAAACGAAGAAGGGCGTCGTTTGACGCAAGAGAGCACGGCACAGCGCGAAACACTATAGGGAGCCTACATTCACGCGCTGTTTTATAGGGTGGTGAGAGCACCAACATTATGACCGCTCAGGGGCGGATCCAGGTTTTTTATTGCGATAGCAATTATATGGACACTCAAAAGCAGATTTCTGCCGTCGGCGTCGCCGTCGCCGTCGCCGTCGCCGTGAGGTTCCGTATGACGTCAATGGAGATGAAATCGTGACCGCGCGCTGCCGAACGCTGTATGTGCGAGTGAAAGGGCGCGAAGGACGCGCTCTTTCACGGGGAGTGAACGCACGGCGGAGAACAAACGCGCGTTCTGCGCCGTGCTTCCTTAAGGGCTGCAGAAGTAGGCGTCTCTTTCCTCCTTTACAATCACCATATATGTAGAGCAAACGCGCCTTCTTCCGATGCGCGAGACGCCGTGGGGGAGGGGGGGAAGGGGGAGGGAAGGGAGGCGACGTTTAGCTGCGGCACCAAGTGCCTATTTATATCACAGGCTCCGGCAACAGTCACCAACGCCGCACGCATTTTGAGCGAACGCGGGCAAAACGCCGATGGCGTCGACAACAGTTCTGCGCGTTGCCGGTGCTGCTGCATGTCCAAGTTTATACAGCTGATAAAGCTAATATCATTACTCCGTATAGCTCTCTACAAATTTGCTATCGCAATTGATGCTTCACCTTTCAGGTGAAACTGCGACAACTTTTTCTGAGGGGGGGGGGGGTCAGCTTTTGATGATGATGATGATGATGATGGTAGCCTCTCTCATTTACCGAAGTTCACCGTTTCTGCTCACGATTAACCCGCGTTTTATACGGCTATAGAGCAACACCTGTAGCCCGCCGTGGTGGCTCAGTCAGCTCAGGCGTTGCGCTGCTGAGCACGAGATCGCGGGATCGAATCCCGGCCGCGGCGGCCGCATTTCGATGGAGGCGAAATGCAATAACGCCCGTGTGCTTACGTTGTAGTGCACGTTATAGAACCCCAGGTGGTCAAAATTAATCCGGAGCCTTCCACTACGGCGTGCCTCATAATCAGAACTGGTTTTGGCACGTAAAACCCCAGAAAGATGAAGAAGCCCTACAGCGAAGCCAGGTATCGGTTTCTCCGAGCTTATAGGGAAATGACATTACCCAAAACAGCCATGTGCTTGGCGGCTGTGCCTGATAATACAGGGTGTTCAAAACTAAGCTTGATGCTTTTCTTAAAATTAGGCACTGGGAGGCACGCGAAGACCACCTGTGCAATTAAGTTATGTGGCCAGGGGGGCACAAAGTGAGATGATAATTATCGCTGTGAGCAGCCCAATTAACTAAAATTGAACAATTATTTTTTGTCGACTGCAGTAAGTGGGTATGTTTGTATTGAAAACTTAGAGGCAGTCGTGTTTCTACACAGTATCAGTCGGAAGAATTATTCTAGCGTGTTCGTGCTTCGAGATATCCGACTCCAAATTTCCATTGTACTGCGCAGAGTTATCGACTCGACGCGAGAGCGGTTTATGCTTTGCGTTGCTGTGGAAGGGAGTCATTTTGAACATTTTTAGGGCATTGACATCTTGATGGGTGAAGTGTTGTCATGAAATTTGTGAATGACAACACCAAATTTAAAGCGGCAGTATGAAATATTCGTTAGCATAGCTAAAAAGGTTTCTGCTGTTCATGGTACCGTTGTTGCTTTTGATTTCAATAAAACTTTCAATACTTGGAAATCGGCAGTCACTTTATTTGTGTAGCCCAGGCAAGGACCATGCCCGGTCGTCTAGTCACCATTACGCACGCGCACTAACCTCCGGCTTCTCTGCGCGCGCCATTATCTCGGCATGGCAGCTGCCGCCATCTTTACAGGCTGCGCGGTCGCGTGTTACGACAGCGGTTACGGGTTCTTCGATTTTTTTTTCTTTCGCCAGCCGTGAGGGGAAGGGGGACAGTTATTATCTTTGCCAATGCCTCCGCCGCGTTGTCAGACTAAGCGCCGTACCCAACAGCCGCGGCACATCAGGGAGGAGCTTTGCGCCGATCCTCACTCTCTTGCATGCGTAATCATGCGAACGACAATTAAAATTTGTAGTTGGATATCTCGGAGCATAGACACGCTATACTCGCGGACAACTTTCTGTGGCAATGAAGGGAAAGCTACGGGCGCGTGGATGCTGCAAATGTGTTACCGCGCCAAGTAGTCCGGCAGCGTTTGACAGTGCTTTTGGTTGCTCGGAACAGACGCTGAATCGACGCAACTTCCACGTGCGACGATTTCGCGTTTGCCCAGACGCGGAAGGGAAAAGCCGCAAAATGAGTAAACTTTTACACTCAGTGGTGTGTTCTGTCTTATTTAACTGTTACTAATAAGCTGTTTATGTTTACTCTTCGCCAACATAAACCAACGTGGATTAAAACGTGGGACTCTTTTCAGAAGCACCCTCACTTGTGAGCGCTTTGCCTCCGTAGCTTTCCCTTCATTGCCACAGAAAGTTGTCCGCGAGTAAAGAAGGATTCTTCGAAGTGAAACTGTGTAGAAACACGACTGCCTCTAACTTTTGAATACGAACATACACACTTACTGCAGTCAATAAAATGTTAATTATTCAATTTTAGTCAATTCGGCTGCTGACTAGCGATAATTATCATCTCACTTTGTGTCCCCCTGGCCACATAACTTATTTGCGCAGGTGGTTTTCACGTGCCTCCCAGTGCCTCATTTTAAGAAAACCATAAAGCTTAATTTTGAACACCCGGTATATCTAGCCTGTATTGTTTCTTAAAATAAAATTTGGGATGATCTGTCGCAGGTTCGTTATAAATGTGTAAGCACGGGTCCATCTTTGGAGTTCTGTTGGGACACCTTGATTTCCTTAAGAAGATTCCTTGTGTTCGGCTGAGACACCTTCGTTTGCTTTGGAGCAACGCTCCGCTCCAACGCGGCAACCACTACGCTGGTTGTTTACGATATGCGAATCACCGCGTATGAAGACTCACGACGGCACCTACAGGAAGAACGATGTGGCGTAGTAGCCGTGAGCGCGAGCCAGCTAGCGTCTTAATTGATATTTTGTTTCCCACGCGACGTCATCCTTTTACACAAGGCGCGCATCTGCTGCCGTTTCTCTAACCACGCGACGCCATCCTAAGCCCGCGCAATTCCTTTCTCTATGCCCGCGCGCTGGCGTTGGCCGCTGACGTCATGCTCCCCCATTTCGCAGCCGCTGCTCGAGGTTTCGCCCCGCTCCGCGAGCACGGCCACTCAGATAAACGGATCTGGCGGCTTTGAGCCTCCTATGCTTAATGTATGACAATACAGCTGCGAAATTACAATGAAAAACTTGTAGCATACGAACGGTATTGTGTTCGTACTGGATATTGTCAACGTGTAACTGTGATCACAATTGGTGCTACAGTTTTTAAAAAATCGCCTATGCGTAGTCCTTAGTTTAGCTGTTAGTTGTTATTATTTATATATGAACACTTCAGCGAGAGAGATCTTTCATTAAGCAGGTTGGTCGCGGAACCGATGACAGCCAATGAGGCAACCGTTGACACCCCAATGGAGAACTAAGTTGATCAGGCGCGAAGGCGCTCGCGCGGACATCGGCATGCTTGGCAAAAGGGACGTCCCCTCGTTCATTCGACGCCACCGACGGTACGAGTAAGGCACGGCCGGCGCCAGGAGGTCCAAGGTGTGCATGAGAAAAAATAACTACCGCAATCTCGCGACACCACACCCCTACGGAATACAACTAAGCTTGTGAGCGAGCTAGCTTTACTTCTACATGGCTGTTACCACTGGTACTCGCGAAAAATAATTTTGAAGAATACTGGTGGCCATATTTTTTGCGACAGGGCCATCCCCCTGTCAGCGCGGGGGCGATGCAGAAATCTGAGGGGGGGGGGGGGGGTCAGGACATCCGGACATCCCCCCTGGATCCGCGCCTGTGACCGCTATTTACCGCCAAATTTGGTGGGTAGCCAATTTGGTCCCCAGTCTTTCTGCCTTTTTTTGTCACGCTCTGCTGGGCTCATGTTGGCACGCGATCTATTCCATTTCTTTAATTTAGTTTTGCGCCAATGCGCACAAGAAACCTGCAAACAACTTTGATATACTAGTTGCATTTTCCTTTTATTTTAACACATCAGACTTACTTTTCTATTGCATGTCGTGCGACACATGTAAAGCAACAAGTTATGAGGCACGATGGCGTGCTCTTGGTAGCATTATCTCACGCCAAGAATGTGAACTGCTAAGCATTGTCGTTGCCTTCCAGTTGCACATAATATATAACGGGTTCATTTCGAAGTGTGCTGTAATAAAGACTGTCCTTACTAATTTCTTTAACTAAAACGTACACGTGCCGTGTACGGCGCTCAGACGCGCCATTTGTCTCTGGCTGCGGAGGCCAAAGTTTATTAAAAGAAGTTAATTTCCCGTCACCAAGGGTTGCGGGAAATGTGGTCTGTCGGCTGGTCTTTCGCCATTTTGTGCCCCAGATTTAACCCGCCAATTTAGCTGGCGGCGGCAAGTACCCTTACAAAGGCTGTCAACACCCTAAAACGGCGTTGCATGTAGGCTCCCTACGAGGCACATGGTGCGATTTTGCGTGCGATCCATCGTACGACGCGCCGCATCGGCAGCCGCACTCAACAGGTTCTCAACAGATTCCGCGTGTGCAGCGTCGGATCGCACGCGCCGCATGCGACCAACTGGCTGGATATGGTCGCACGACTGCCGCACTGGTCGGACGGCCGCAGCCAATGATAGCACCGCCAGCGAGAACGTCATGGTCACGTGGAAGACCCAGCGGGGCGGGGCTGGTGAGCAAGCGCTCCGATCGTCCCGGTGCTTTTTTGCTTTGTTTTTCCCCTGGTCGAGACAGAAAAATCGGGTACAATTTGTTTCTGACACGATATAACTTATGGAATGAAGTGAACTCGGAAGTGTGCACGTTATAAAATATTGCGTGAAATAGTAAATCGTTGGCGTGATATCGATTCGGAAGCGGTCAGCGCAGTCGCCGCAGCAGTCGTCTATATGCAAAGCAGCTCGCCTGACTGGCGTGTTTTCTCATCGCTACCAACGGCGTCGGGAAAGCTAATTGCATTGTCACTTATGAGCGACATAAATGTTGAGACGTGGCAAAACGAAGAAGTAGAAGAGGTGGCAAAACGAAGAAGGGCGTCGTTTGGCGCAAGAGAGCACGTACGGCACCAAGGTACGCGTATACACTGTTTGTCATCGAAAGCGTCTATATTGAAAATGATGAACAGTTAATGATACGTTTTCCTGTTTAATATTGCTGTGAGGGAAGCCTAATTAAAATCATAAACAAGAATGGTTACACAAACCACTGAATATATACGATTGTCAAATAAACTAACAATGAACCTGTAGCGATAATTCCGCCGTACACATGCAGCTGGCGTCGATAACGGTGCTTGACGTGATAGCGACACAAATTATCGTGATCATGATTTGGTGCACGGCATGACAGTGTGAGGATGACATGGCAACGGCTGCGCGCCTGTCTCTTCCTTTTTTTTTTTATTGCGATAGCAATTATATGGACACTCAAAAGCAGATTTCTGCCGTCGGCGTCGCTGTCGCCGTCGACGTCGCCGTGAGGTTCCGTATGACGTCAATGGAGATGAAATCGTCGCCGCGCGCCGCCGAACGCTGTATGTGCGAGTGAAAGGGCGCGAGGGACGCGCGCTTTCACGGGGAGCGAATGCACTTCGGAGAACAAACGCGCGTTCTGCTCTGTGCTCCCTTAAGGGCTGCAGAAGTAGGCGTCTCTTTCCTCCTCTACAATCACCATATATGTAGAGCAAACGCGCCTTCTTCCGACGAGCGAAAGGCCTTGGGGGGGGGGGGGGGGGGGAGGGAAGAGAGGCGACGTTTAGCTGCGTCCCTCTCGCACATACAGCGTCCGGAGCGCGGCGACGATTTCATCGCCGTTGACTTCATACAGAACCTCTCGGCGACGACAGAAATCCGCTTTGGAGTGTCCATATAACTGCTATCGCACTAAAAAATCAACGACAACCTCGCAGTATGGCAGTTTCGGCAGTTTCAGTTTGAGCCAGAGCTAAGGTCAGTGCTATGTACTTGCCATCTTACACATCCTGCCTAGGTTTCCCAAACGTGCTTATTAATTTTTCTTCAGCTATCGCCGAAATCTTGCACAACTTTAATGCGCAAAAGCATGTAATGAAGAACTTCGGATGCTACGTATGCCTTTTATTCTAATGTCTTGAAGGCAAACTTCGCACTGAAAGAAAGTGACATTCTGTGCTTCCAATTCCGCACCGCAGTTCGGAAAGAGGTGGCAAAACGAAGAAGGGCGTCGTTTGACGCAAGAGAGCACGGCACCAAGCTAAATGTCGCTACGCGCGTATACACAGTTTGTCCTCGAAAGCGTCTATATCGAAAACGGTGAACAGTTAATAATACGTTTTCCCGTTTGTTATTGCTGTGACAGAAGACTAATTAAAATCCTAAACAAGAATGGTTACAAAAACCACTGAATATGTACGGTTGTCAATTAAAATAACAATGACCCAGTAACGATAATTCCGCCGTACACATGCAGCTGGCGTCGATAACGGTGCTTGACGCGATAGCGACACAAATTATCGTGATCATGATTTGGTGCACGGCATGACAGCGTGAGTATGACATGACAACGACTGCGCGCCTGTGTCTTTCTTTTATTTTTATTATCTAGAGGCTGAATAACAACAGTTAAATGCGCATGTCCTACGATCTGTTTTCGGATTGGAATGGGCACCGTTGCAACTTGTGCATTGTTCATGAAGCAAATTTTATCATTTTATATTTTCACTGAATTTTCGGACGGAATTTATTCGTTTCTCGACATGCACGGTCTCGATTAGGGAAAAAATTAATGGCGCCTTGGTTGGGGCTGTTGATCACCACCCACGGTGGAACGCAATCCAAAGTAATTTTGTTACAGCGGTTCCCAAAGTTCGACTCCGGTTCTGTGGCGTTGTAAAATTGCATCGCATGTATAAGCATAACTTCTCGAACTTCGAACACGGCGATATTTCTTCCAATTTTAAAGAAATAGGACATTGGAGAAACACAAGTGTAAACACACACCTGAACAATTCATTCTGCCCCCAACCCTCGGCCCCAACGAAAATAGAAAATGGAAAATTATGCTTGCAAGTAATATTTCAGTGCGCCTTTTATTAAAAATAGCTGGGTCATTACAGGTGCTCTGGGTTTTGTTGCTTGACAGAACCCCTCTATTCAGACTAGAGCACTGCACGGGCTCGGGCTTACACAAAAGCCCGGGCCCTGCCCGGCCCGTGTGCCGGGCCGGGCCGGGTAGGGCAGTTCTTTAACGGGCTCGGGTCAGACTCGGGCATGGCATGTGATTTTCGACCCGGGCCCGGGCCGGGCTCGGGTGTTTTGACGCGGGCTCGGGCCGGGCTCGGACTTTCTGGTGGTGTGCATGCAACGTGCAGCGAGTTATCCTCGCGCGTCTCGACTCTGAAAAACCTGTTGCCCCGGCGCAGCTGGAAGCTAGCAGTGCTACTCCTGTGTACTTCCCTTTTCTTCTTCCGTCGTATTTTGCGCTGTTTGAACAGAATGTAAAAGTCCAGAAACACCGAAGTCGCCTCAAACCAAAGGGTGCCATTCTATTCCTTACCTAAATGAATGTAATTAATGCTTTCAGCGCGGTGCAAGGGCGTTCGCGACTTACTGATTCTTCAAAGGCGAATTGGTAAAACGATGACTGGTAAGATACGATAATTCGTCACGCGCGGCTGAAATATGGCACTGCGTCCATCCATGATTGCACGCATGTTCTCATCCGGCCGCCTAGCAGCAGCGCATTACGCTGCACCATGGAGGAACGAGAAGCTTTCTTTCTCAATTTACTCCATCCATGCGCTGCGCTCACGAGCGGCCGTGGCTGCGCTTCGGCTATAGTGTATACTAGAATACGGTTGAGTGGGACGAGTGGCTGGGGCGGCGCATCCTTTGCAGTGAGGCGCCCGACATGGAAAAATACTGTGGCGGCGCGGCGATAGAAGTGGATTGGGCCGCATCAAGGTCGCGCCGTTGTAAACTGCTGGCGATACTGCTCGGCAGGTAGAACGCAATGATTGTATGACATGTATTTATGCCTTAAGAATAAATTGCTTCCATTATCTTCTTTATTTAATTTTTGTAATGCCGCTCGGTGATCTTTCTCGGTCTCGGGCCGGGTTCGGGCCGGTTTTGAGCCGGGCTTGGGCCGGGCTCGGGCCTAAGGTAAAGGGGTGGCGGGCCGGGCCGGGCGGGTAACGTAAATTATTATCGGGCCCGGGCCAGGCCCGGGTCTCGCCATAAAACTTTTGGTCGGGCTCGGGCGGGCAGCCTAACGTGAAAACGGGCCCGGGCCGGGCCCGCGGGCTGAAAAAATCTGCCCGTGCAGTGCTCTAATTCAGAAAGATAGCACTACATATTCATTAGTTGTGATTTATTCCTTGAGGTTTTCGTGCGGTAATGTTTGTATTGCGGAATGAGACATTCTGAAACATAATTGTGCTGCCAGAGCTTCGTGCAAAGAATATACAGAAGCTTAAAAAACAGAAAAAATTTGTAACAGTAATAACTTCGTTTCATACTGGAAAGAACAAAAAAATGTGGAACGCTGCACGATTTCGCGTGTCATCCTTGTGCAGGGGCCATGCTAATCTTCTCTGTATCGTTCCAATTTTAGTATGTTTTTTTTTTTTTCTACCTTGATTCACCGTGCCGTACCATATTTGCCGGAGACTTCAACTGTGTTTTACGTGCCTCCGATTGTTTGAAAAAGCGACTTCCGGACACTAGCCTACCAGAGCTCCGAAAGCTTTTGCGCGACTATGACTTGCAGGATGTAACCGAACTTGCGCCAGGAAATAATGACGGTTTCACACATTGGCAAGGCGACTGTCACTCGAGGCTTGATCGGCTTTACGTGTCTAGCGATCTCTCAGCGTACAACGCGCGTTATAAGGTGGAGCCCGTAGCATTCTCAGATCATGCATTTGTCACAGCCATATATTCGAAGAAAAGGAAAGAACAACAAGGAGGCGCTAGGAATGGCAGTTGTGGAAGCTGAATGAGAGTTTGCTGGATGACAAAGAGATATGCGACAGCATTAGGAATCTAATCAAGGAAAAAAACGAATGGAGGACACGTAGATGTCATATTGTGGGAAGACTTAAAAGAAGAATGTAAGATGTTTCTACTTACAAAAGGTCAGGAAAAAGCAGCTCTCAAGAAGAGCGAAAAGCTGAGCTCGATGCGAACTCTGGAAAATCTAATTGAAGCCGAAAACTGTCACCCGGGTACCTTTACAGAAGATATCAGAGAGTGCAAAGGACAGCTGCTATCAATCCTGGAGAAGGAGTTCAAAGGTGCTATGATCCGGTCTAGGACGGAATCGCAGCTAAGAGACGAGGAACCGCTAAAGATTTTCAAGGCGAAAGAAAGACAGCGGGGCAGGAAAAACAGAATTGAAGCACTACAAAGCGGCGACAGCATTCTCACATCACGAGACGACATCGAGGCGGCTTTTACTGAAGCATACAAGGACCTCTTCGAATATGGAAGTAACACATGTGACCGTGAACTATTGCAAAAATATGCCTCAACGTTAAATTGCATAAATGACGAGACAGAACAGCAAACGGATGAGTGCATATCAGAGAGCGAAATAGAATGGGCCATTCGTAAATTAAAACCAAGGAAATCGCCGGGAGTTGATGGACTCAGCACTGATTTTTACGAGAAATTTTCATCGGAATTAGTGCCAATACTGCGCGAAGTGTACGATGATATTGCGAAACGAGGATTGCTGCCGCCATCTATGCGACGAGGTCTTACTGTTCTACTGCCGAAGAAGCAAAGGCAAGTGCCGACAGTGAGCGATTTCCGCCCCATTAGCCTTTTAACGACAGATTACAAAATTCTAGCTAAAATTATAGCTAGACGGCTTGACTTTGCCCTCGGAAATGTCATCGGGAACCATGAATCATACGGCATCAAAGGACGGCGCATCAGTGATAATCTGCATGTCATGCGAATAATGTGCGAAGCCACTTCCGTGGATGGATCCAGGGTAGCGGTTTTGCAAGTTGATCTGAGCAACGCTTTTGACAGAGTAGCACACGACTTTCTCTTCACCTTGCTTAAGGCCTGCAACATTGGGGACCGCCTTCTTAAATACATAAGTATCTGCTACCGACAAGTATCGACGCGACTAGTGATCAACGGGCAAACAACACCAACAATACAGCTCAACAGGTCCGTTAGGCAAGGATGTCCTATGTCACCAGTTCTTTTAGCTCTGTACTTGGAACCCCTGTGCCGAACAATTCTGAACGACGGTGACATAACAGGCTTCAGTTTTGCAGATACCTCTCTGAAAGTCCTCACCTATGCCGACGACCTTACGCTTATGTGTGCCTCTAAGGAAGAAGTCCGCCAAGGAACGCAGCATGTCATGGACTTCTGTAAAGTGTCTGGTGCTAAAGTGAATTGTGAAAAGTGCGCGGGTGCATGGCTAGGTGTATGGGATTCAAAACCAACTACCTTTCTAGATGTGAAGTGGACGTCTGAAATCAATAGCTACCTCGGTGTGTGCTTTGATATTGCCAACCCCTACAGAACGGACAAAATACGATTGGAATTGACACTCTCGCGGCAAAAGTGCAACAGTGGCATGGAAGAACTGTCCCATTTTTGAACAGAGCCCTTGTGTGCAATACCGTGTTCTTTCCAGCTGTGTGGTACTCAGTGCAGATGATGCCCTGTTTGCTGGCACACGTGAATCGTGTGCATAGATTTTGTGCAACATTTATATGGGAGTCACGTTTTGAGCGCGTGAGGCGCAGTAATTTATTTTTAAGGTGAAAGGAGGCCTAGGGCTTGTAAATGTAGAGGTGAAACTAAAAGTTCACAGGTACCTTTTTTTTTCAAAAACCAAACTAATCATATTATATGTCATTCTTTCAAACAACTAAGCGATGGGTACTTGGGTGAGTGGATTGATGATGCCGAATGAGTCCCACGTGTGCACACCCTAAAATTCTACAGGGAGGTGGAGAGGGCAGCTCGATTTTCTTCAGCAGCGTTTTTCTCAAGAGTACCTAAAAAATGTAAAACGGAAGAGCCTGTACTGGAACACTATAGATATGTTATTCCCACCACCACTATATCGGTCTCGATATGGAAACCAGCTGGAGTCTGACGTTTTTAAGCGTCTTCCAAAATATCCTGTAAAAACAGAAATTAAGGATTTTTTTGTTAAGTTACATGTCGAAGTTTTACCCGTCAAAACATGGTTAAGTAATAAGGGTTTTTTTGTGCCGTGGACAACGGACTGCGTGCTCCGCCCATATCCAGAATCGTTGCAACACGTCTTTTTGTTTTGTACAAATGCAGCACACTTTTGGCATAACATACGAATTGTGTTTAATGTACACATATACCCAAATTGGGAAGACGTAAAGTTTTTGAGAGTTGAACACCATAAAAATGACAGCTGTGTGGAAACCCTGATATTACTAGGTTTGTATGCAATTTGGAGATCACGAACTGACTACATGCTAGCTCTATAAAACGTGAAACCGGCGTGGACCCATTTTTGTGATGCTTTTACATGCACGAGTTCGCTGCTTGACGGTGAAGAAGAGTTCAGCAAGACATGGCAGGTGTGGCAGAAGCGCCTGCAGCAAAAACTGGTCTTTATGTAGATGTGTGATTCCCTCTCTCTGTGTTTATGAAATCTGTGAAAAAAAAAACAATTGACTGCTGGATACTTGCTATGTTGGATTAAGAATAAAGTGAAAGGCAGAATCCAATTTTAGTATATGTACTCTGGAAGTACATCCACAGCACTTTGAGTGACTTAACTTTATTTTAAATCCGGCGATTGGGAGGCCCGGGCCTGGGGCCGCCTAGATGGCCACTGGGAGCTGTTGCTCCCGCACGGCATCCATGGCTCGCTGGACGGCCCAAAGTTGGTCTTGGAGTTCTGAGCTGAGCAGCGTGGCCGACCACCGCGCCCGTAGATTTTCCGGGGAGACTGCCATTTTTTAGGGGCGAAGGTCCTTATAGCGGCACCCGTTCCGTCCCCGTCGTCGTAGTAGTAGTGTGTAACCAGTCCGAGAAAAATGAGAAAAAAATTTCCGCAGTTGTGTCCGTAGCGCGGAATCGAACCAGGGACCCCTCGCTTCCGAGCGCGCGGCGTTAGTCCACTACGCCACGAAGCGGACATGGGCACACGTACCACGATGGCAATAAATACCCAACATTAACGAAAGGCCGCGTTTCTAGCGCGTTTCTAACGCGTTTGTGCTAGCGCGTTACGGCCCGTGTAAGAAGCTGGTGTAAGACGCTGTGGCCTCTCCGCCTTACCTTCAACGCGTTTCGAACGCGCTGCCTAGGGCGGTGGCAAGTCAAGTTCAAGTCGAGGAGCGTTTATGAATACGGGGGGTATACTCTCTCAGCAGTCATGTGATGGCGTCGGCAAACGCGGTGCACGTTCCGGCATGTGTAAATGGCTGCGTAAGACGCTGTGGCCGCTCCCCCTTACTAGAGAGTACTGCACGTTTCTAACGCGTTTGTGCTAGCGTCCCCTTAAGCGGGAGATCCGATGATTCCCTCCGGAGCTTCGCCCACTCATCATCATTCACCCCGTGGATATGCTGTGATTTTTTTCTTGATATATTGTGCATCCACACAACATGTGTTGAAGGGTGGCTCTAGCAGACTTGCATAGCTTGCATATATCGCTGGCGTATATCTCGGGGTAGAAAGTCTTTAACTGCACGGGACTCACATAGGTTTCTGTTTGTAATCGCCTCCAAGCAACGGACTCAGTTCTGTTCAGTTTAGTGTGAGGTGGTGGTAATATTCGCCTCTGATTTTGATAGAATTTTGTAATATCGCTAAATCTTGTTAATCTGTCTTTTTCTCTCCAGATCTCCTCCTCCGCGTTTCCCTGACCAATGGAAGTCACTCCTTGCTCAGCTCGGCGAGTAAGACCTCGAGCTTCGCGGTGTGCTACCTCGTTGGGGTTGATTGCGTGAATTGCTGGAGTCGTATGCGCTGGGAACCAGAGCAATTGCCTGCCGTTCTTCTCTGCGTTAGAGAATTTTGCTTTGTTGACTATGATGATGTGCCACGCCTCAGGAGAGATCCTACCCTTAGCATAGTTTCTAATGGCCGCCTGAGAATCACTAATTATGTATTGAGCATTTGTGGAGACCAATGCTAGTGCAATGGCTACCTCCTCTGCTGTCTCGGAATGTTTGGTATTAACTGACACGCTTGTAAGGGGTTTTTGGGTGTGATCTACGACTACTGCCACGTAGCTATATCTGTGTGTGACAGAGCAGCCGCGTCTACGAAGGCTGCTCTGTCGTCTGAGCCATAGCTTCGGATCATTTTCTCTGCTCTACTCGTGCGTCTGCCCTTGTTGTAAACTGGATGCATGTTCTTGGGTATATTTGTTACTAGGAGTTTGTCGCGAATTTCTCTCGTTATCGTCGTTATCGTCGTTTCCACAGCACTTTCGTTCAACTATATATAGCCACGAATTCGGCCGTACCAAAGCAGAGGCGAAATTTCTGTAATATCGTACGATTTTAGGCCCCTACGGTTAGGAATTCACACATGGTGCAATACACAGGTATTGAGGATCTTAGCAATGACCTGCTATGCTAACGACAATTTAGTTTTCGGAATACGATTCTTATACTATAGTATATGATTTACATCTGCAACGAGGGAACCGCGACGGCGTCCCACTACGGCGCCACTGCTTGTGCCACCCTGTCGTGGGCATTGCATCAGTTAACATACAAGCCGCGTAAATTCAAAGCGTGGGGCTATAACAACAAGTAAAAACCGCTAGCACGTTATTTGAAGCTGCAATGGGATCAGGGGTCATTAGATAACAAATGTCATGGTGTCACGCCCAGCGCGTAGTCACGTCTCAAGTGTTCAGAGCAGGAAGCACGTGTTCACGTGATTATGTGATATACTTAGTGCCATCTTTTCCGAGTTTTCCATTGCCCCATGTTACATCTTTTATAGGGTGTAAACTTATGCATGTTGGTTCAAATTTATTTGTGGAAAGTAGACGGTAGCACACAGAAAAAAGAGGACGCTGGACAACTGGTGAACTGTCAACTGCTCCTTTTGTTGTCCAAATGTTCCTATAGTGTGCGTACGGTTGACTTCCGATTGAGTCGTTGCGTCGCCCTTTTACATGGTCTGCGCCTTCTGTTTCTGGCTACACTGAGCAATCGCGCAGTGTTTTATTGCGATAGCAATTACATGGACACTCCAAAGCGGATTTCTGCCGTCG
The DNA here is from genome assembly GCF_013339745.2 of Dermacentor silvarum. NCBI lineage: Eukaryota > Metazoa > Arthropoda > Arachnida > Ixodida > Ixodidae > Dermacentor > Dermacentor silvarum. The sequence continues at coordinate 62,821,542 of NC_051163.1, read as the reverse complement.
CCGTCGCCGTGAGGTTCCATGTGACTTCAACGGCGATGAAATCGTCGCCGCGCTCCGGACACTGTACGTACGCGTGAAAGTGCGCGAGCGACGCGCGCCTTCACGGGGAGCGAACGCACGTCGGAGAGCAAACGCGCATTCTGCGCCGTGCTCCCTGAAGGGCTGCAGAATTAAGCGTCTCTTTCCTCCTTTCCAATCACCATATATAGAGAGCAAACGCGACTTCTTCCGTCGAGCGAAAAGCCGTTGGAGGACAGGAGGGAGAGAGGGGAGGCGACGTTTAGCTGCGGCACCAAATGCGTATTTATATAAAAGCGCTGCGAGGCGAGAAGGTGGGTAAGATTTCCGGCGCTGCTCGACGAGTGTCCCATTCTGATCTCGTCGAAAACCTCCGAGCCGCCCCTAGAGGCACCGGCAACTGTCACCAACGCCGCGCGTGTTCGGTGCGAATGCGGCCAAAACGCCGACGGCATCGAGAACAGTTCTGCGCGTTTCTGGTGCTGCTGCATGTTCGATTTTATACAGCGGATAAAACTACTATCCTTACTCCGTATTACTAATTACTCCGTACTACTAATTTGCCATCGCAATTGATGCTTCGCCTTTCGGGTGAAACTGCGACAAATTTTTTGTTGTCCTCTTTCTCTCTTGGTAGTCTGCTATCCTCCTCCCCCAATGTAGGGTGGCTAATCGAACGCGTACGTGTCTTGCTATAGCGCTTCACTCTTAAAAGCGAAGCTTGAGTGTCCTTCCAAATTTTATGCATTCGCGTGATAAATAAGAGGAACTGAGGGGCTCACTCTCTTATTTCCTTCCTCTATGCTTCCACAGGAGTGTCCGCTCTTGTTTAATGTTTTTTTTTTGTTTTGTTTTCAAGCGAAGCTTGTTATTACTCACAGATTTCAGTGGCGTCCATATACGAACAAAATTATCATCATCAGCGTTGGCTCGAGCGTCGTCGTCTGCTTCCGAGAGAGATTGTGGTTGTGAAGGGGCTCGCTGGCGCGCAAGTCTGGCAGGTGATCTGGCGCGCCAGAAATTAAGGTGTTAATACGGTAACAGATGTGCATTTATGCGCCCATTCCGGAGCTTTATAATCGTGTAGACCATTTCCGCATCAGTCGGGGTCTCATCCGGGTCCGCCATTTCCTGAATGATGCCAGTGCCGTCGGGCCAGCCGCCACAACTAAGCGCATCAGAGGCAAGCTAACTGCTAGACTAGCTTCCTTCGAAAAGTGAATTATGGAGCTGATCTCCAGGATAGAGGAAGGAATTACACACTTAGAAGGGCGCAAGATCCAGCCCAGAGGCAGACCCTTGGTGTCGGTAGAGCAACCACAAGAAATCCCTAATCCCGGAAATGGTGAAAAAGGGCCATTCTATCATCCCCAATGATCAACATGGCGAATGTAAAAGACCTAAAGATTTGGCAGTGGAATTGTGCGAATTTCCAGAGGACAATCTTATCAAAGCTTTCCAGGCCTTTTTCTTAAGCCACATTACCTATATAACCCCCTACCTTAATTGGAGCAGGGCAGAGGAGGCCAAATTAGACGCGCTTATAAGAACGTGTCTCAAACGTGTGCTTGGACTTCCCCAGTCCACGAGCACGGAACGACTACTGAACCTAGGGCTCCATAACACGATAGACGAAATTATAGAAGCCCACTCGGCGGCGCAGGTTTATAGACTATCGTGCAGCAGGGCTGGAGTTAGAACACTCAATGAGGTGGGCATTCGGCCCAGGCACGACCCGGAGGACGAAGTCTGTCTACCTTAAAACCTTAGTTCCCTAATCAAGGTAGACCCGATTCCACGCAACATTCACCCAGTGCACAATGAGGGTAGGAGACGCGTGAGAGCTCATGCAATCCTCAAACAGATCACTCGACAGGGACTACACGCTCTATTCGTAGACGCCGCTAGATACGACAGCGGAGACGCGTTCGTCCTATCGGTAGTGGATGCGAAAGGCAATCTGGTCAATGCGGCCTCTGTGCGCACCAATTCTGCTCACGATGAGGAGGAGGCGGCTATCGTCTTGGCCATACACAGTGCACATTCTCCCCTCTTCGTCTTCTCGGACTAGCGTACAGCCGTTAGGTCCTTTTCGGCGGCGCGCGTATCGAAACGGGCGAACAGAATTGCAATCAACAAGCTCACTAATTTCGGTCAAATCGGCACAGAAGCATATTTCCACATTTCATGGCTCCCGGCCCCCTTGGGGGACTAGATCCAATCGCACGGCTGCAACCCTAACGAACGGGCTCACCGGCTGGCGCGCGATTTCACGACCCGCGCAGCCCTCAACGGCCATCCTCGTAACGAGGCTTGCATCCAGAAAGACCCGTTGTGCACCTTTCACGAAATCGTCTGACCACTGGGAAAGGAGGTGGTTCTCTCCTCCTCACCCAAAACTAAATAAACCACAAGCTAGCCCGCTCAGAATGCTACAAACCGGCACGTACCCCACTCCGCGGTCCCTTAGCTGGATAGACCCACACTTCCCGCCGTCGTGCCCCAAATGCGGAGCCGATTCATGCTCTTTTGATCATATGCTCTGGCTATGCCCAGCAAAAAAAAAAAAAAAAAAAAAAAAAAACTTTATACTTGCCACAAAGGAACACTTGGAGGAGTTCCTAAGAAGCGACCACCACCATATCCAGCTCCAGGCAGTCCAGAGGGCCCACGACATCGCAACGGGATTTCGCCTCCCAGTGCCATCGTGGGCGCAGCCACTGACTTGACCTGAGGGAGCCTTCGGCTCCTCCTGGCCAGTTTCTCAGAACTAATAAAAGTTCTTGACACCGTCACCATTTCCGCAGGAACTGGTCTTCGTTCAGATTAATCAAGTCTACGCACGCCTGTTAATACATGTGTTTGCGTAAACGCCGTAGCAAAAGGTACATAGCTCGCTTTGGCTGCCCGTGTAGTGCCGCCGGTCGTCGTTGGCGCCACAACACAAATGCACCTATACACCACAAAATAACATGGAATAGAGTTCGCTGTTTTGTTCTTGACTGTATACGTACATGGAACATTCGCCACAGCAAGAACAAAAATGGTTTGACACTGGACAGTCGAACAAAGCCTGTCGTAATGTTTCGTTTTGTCTGCCCAGAGGGCAGCGGTTATTGGAAGTTATTCCCCACGATGCCGTGCAGTTCCGCATAGGTAAAACGCGCCAACCTCGTCTCCAGCCGAAGTCGCGCACCTCGGCGGGCACGGCCGACGAAGTCAGGCTGCGCCAGCTGACGCTCCTGCACCTCTGCAGTTCTTCATGCGACAAGTGTTCGACGGCTAAACATTCGTGCACCTCCGTTGCCGGGGTGTTAACCACGGTGTAAAAAGGAAGGTGATCCGACGGCGGCGCGAGGCGTGGCCACTTAGTGTGATTCTACGCACGCCGCTGCCGCAAATGGCAGCACATGTTCTGGGGGCCACTTTTTCGCTCGCTTTGCTGGCGCTTTTATGGGCACGCGCGGCAGAAGTGCTTTATTTCGATGAATATATGTCGTTCGCTTGCTTAAAACGACTGTACTTGGTTGGAGGAACGTCCCTTTATATTTCTGTCGACATTCCGATTGACTCCGATGCGGCGAGCAGCAGTAAGCGCAGCGCGCCGTCTGCTCGAGCAGACGGACGCGTCTCTCTCGTGTTCGAAATGACGGTATTTTGACTGTAAGTGGCATGAAACCTTCTACCTGCTCAGGAAATTGGCGTCTAAATAACGAAAATTGCATATCTTTGGGTATGGATGTTGAAATGCTGACGGAGGTCGTAAATTATCCACTGTTGCGCCGCTTCTCCAAGGCCTCCTGAACACGTGCTGCCCCTAGCGGCGGTGCTCACTTCCGGTCACACGAAGTGCCCGCTCTCTCGCCCCAGCGCGGGTGCGCCGTCGGAACACCTATCACCTATCTTCTTACACCGTGGTGTTAACTAAATCAACATCAGGTGAAGCTGTTTAGATGGGCTGGAGGCTGCTACATACGTATTTATAAAATGGCGGTGACTGTTTCACCGTAGGACCTGTCCTTTTTTCCGATAAGAAGAGCTTTCTGGAGGTACCTGGGAAGTAATCTGCAAGTTTTCTGTCTGGGTATTCGGGGCTGTTCACGAGGTCGTAGAAACCTCGCAATGCCAGGACAGAACTCATTGTTCTGATGCAAGGGATGCTAAAACCACCTAGTTCCGTTGGAACTGCGGACACCTTTATTTCTCCTTGGCCTGGCAAGGGAAAGCCGCGTATCGATGGGCAAAGTGAAATGCGACGCAACGAAGATCAAGACGAAGAACGAGCAGTTGCGGGATCATTGGACACCCCTGCCTAAGGCCTCGTGTGATGGGGAATAATCCCTTAGACGGCCGTTTAAGAGCAGCTTCGCAGATAAACCCGAATACATGAGACCGATCTTATCTACGAATTCGACGGGAAAGCCGAAAGCTTCCAATACACCAAACATGTATTGGTACTCGACGCGATCGAAAGCTTTTGCTTGGTCCAGCGATACGAAAAAAAAAAAAAACCGGGATATGTGTCCTAGAAGCGAACGTAAAAAGAACCCTCGTGAATGCTAAAGATGAAAAGATTTATCGTCCTGAACGCTACACATCTACGACTGGGTGATTATGCCGGAAAGAGCGCCGCTTCTTCTTTTCGCTAGCACTGACGAAGTCCGCATTTAGCAACGTAATTGGCCGCCTGGCTTGGGTAGGAGGACAATCCGGCTGTCGCGGAAGAGACTGGCTGCATGCCATTTACTATGCACCTATTGAAAAATAGATAGAGGCGGTTCTTTGACGGCGTCGAAAACTTCGCGTAAAACTGGATTGGATGCCATGTGGGCCGGCGCAGGAGAGCCATTCCTATCTTTTACTACTGCCCGTAGCTCTTGGGTACGTGTCGCGGCTGCATAGATACTGTAAGACATCCTCTGATACCTGGGCAGGTCTCGACAGAATCCCTACGTCTATTGCTGTGATCGTTCCTGTCCCAGCTGCCTTCTTCGGCACTGAGCACCTCGGTATAGGCGCTGATAAAACAGTACTTATGTCGGGCGAACGGACGCTATGAGTACCATCCGGGAGCGTGACGTATGGAATTCTAGTTGGGCCTTTTTCCTCCTCCACCGAGCTTGCTCGTATGTACTACGCGTAGCACAGCTGGATAGGCTAAGGTTTACCCTAGGTGGTACGCTACTGGCATCTCTGGACGACTGTCCGAACAAGGTTTTGTATCTATCCTTCAACAAGTCACTCTTAAGGTAGTCTTGCATTCTAAGAATTTCATTTAAGTCGCGGGTGTTCCTGGTTTTACGGTCCATAGCCTCCTATAGGAGACTATGTACGGTCGCGCTCGGGCCGCAAAAGGCCAAAAAATGCCATAAGAACGTGCCTACACACTGTGTTCGTTGGAGCCTGATCTAAGGTCAGTGCTATGTACTTGCTATGTTACACATCCTGCCTAGGTTTCCTAAACGTGCGAAATACTTTTTTCTTCAGCTATCGCCGAAATCTCGGACAACCTTAATGCGCAAAAGCCTGTAATCAAGAACTTCGGATGCTGCGTATGCCTTTTATTCTAATGTCTTGAAGACAAGTTCCACACTGAGAGAATGTGACATTCTGCGCTCCCAATTCCGCAGCGCAGTTCGGAAAGAGGTGCATAACGAAGAAGGGCTCGTTTGACGCAAGCGAGCACGGTATACACTGTTTGTCCTCGAAGGCGTCTATATCGGCAACGATGAACAGTTAAATACACGTTATCCCGTTTACTTTTGCTGTGACAGAAGATTAATTAAAGTCCTAAACAAGATGGGCACACAAACCACTTAATATATACTATTGTCAAATAATTACACATGACCCAGTTGCGATAATCCGCCGTACACTCGCAGCTGGCGACGATAACGGTGCTTGACGCTACACAATTATGTTCAACATGATGTTGTGCACGGCATGCAGTGTGACGACGACATGACAACGGCTGCGCGCCTGCATGCGTCTTTCTTTTATTTTATGCGAACGTTTCTTGTGAACTTTGCTACTTTGCGTATCTATCTATCTATCTATATATCTATCTATCTATCTATCTATCTATCTATCTATCTATCTATCTATCTATCTATCTATCTATTATCTATCTATCTATCTATCATCCGCCTACGTAGTTGTGCTCTCATGGTCTTTCGTTAACTTGCAATGGTACGTACCAAATTGCACCACTATGACAAGAGTATGACGAACATAAATGATATGTCATGACATGTGTGTTATGTAGGTCATGAAACACGCCTACGCCCCTTGTGATCTCATGGTCGTTTCTTCAACTTGGTAGGTACCAAAATTTCACAGTATGACAGGAGTGTACGACGAACATAAGTGATAGGTCATGATATGCGTGTCATGTAGCTCATGACAATGACCCAGCTAAACATATCAATGCTCAAAAAACACTGGAATGGTTTCAGATGTGGGCACTAAGTGGAGGAAACACTAAATGATGATGGTCGAAATCATAGTCATGAGCATGATTGAGCAAAGATGACTATGACTCTGCGAAAAAATATTAAGAGTCAACAACCAATGGAATGGGCTCGGATGTGCAACTAAGTGAACGTAACACTAAAATATGTTGGTAGAAGTCATAGGCATGAGCATGTAGCCATGAAAGAGCCGCCTACCTCTTGGTGCTCTCATGGTCATTCCGTTAACTTGGCCGGCTCTCTACACAGTCCTTCGCATAACATCGATTCCCACAGGGCGTAGGATCTGCGAGCTTTTTTTTTTTCTAGAGACTCAATAACAACAGTTCTCCTACGAACTGTTTTCGCATTGGAATGGGCGCCATTGCAACTTGTCCATTGTTGATGAAGCAAATGTTAATATTTTCATTGAATTTTCGGTCGCTATTTAATCACTTTTCGACATACACAGTCAGGATTAGGGAAAAGATTGAGGGCACCGTGGTTGGGGCCATCGATCACTACCTTCGGTAGAACGCAGTCCAAAGTAATTTTTTTACAGTCGTTCCCAAAGTCTGAATGTGGTCCTGCGGCGTTGTGAAATTACATCGCATGTATAAGCATAACTTCTCGAACTTCGCATGCGGCGATGCTTCTTCTAATTTTAAAGGATCTTCCCTACAGTCCCAGAGAATATGATGTAAAGAGGCTTTGGACCCACATAATGAGCAGTGTGGGTCTGTCAAACCAGGCTAAAGTGTGCGT
>NC_051163.1:62792981-62814210 GCF_013339745.2 Dermacentor silvarum | reverse complement strand
TTTGTCGATCGGAGACAATGCAAGTAACGACACACCACCTCCTTCGTTTGTTTCTTTAGTTCGAACGTATGTTTAAAGATCGCCTCTGTCAGATGGCACTGCTCTGCCTTTTCGGGTACAGACTCGCAAAGCAGACATTATCTGCATGCGAAGTAACAATTTTCCCGCAAGTAATTTGCCCTGTCTAGTCGCAATTTCATGACATGAAGTGAGAAATTTACTTTCAGAGCATCTGAATGTGAAATTACAAGCAAAAATTAAACTTTTTGCCAACATAGCGAAAGCTTTTTTTTTTCCGTGAACAGCCAACACATCAGGACGTCGGAGGCACCGCCACTGTTCTCTAAACTATTTACTACGTAATGGCAATGAAGTAAATTATGAACACAACATATTCGAAGGCCATCTTTGTACCACTAAAGCAAGTTGCATGTTTAGGCAGCCTGCTAACTTCTAGAGGCCTAACCTAGGCCTGATGCGATGCATGGGCCTTTGGGAAATATCTGGTAGAACCATGCTTATCTGTGGCAAGAAATGTGCAAGTTTCAAATTAGATATGCCGACGCTCAGATTCCCAAGATGAGTATTGGTATTTTTTGATGGTGTCGAAAATTTATAGTAAAACCTTATGATGACTACTATTGGACCAAAAAAGGCTAAGAGGAATCGGGTATTATCTTTCTTGTTTGTTCACTTTAGGGCACGTTTAGTGATTGCGAAAGCGAAGCGAACAAGTAGTGCTTTCACGTCTCCACAGTACAGACCTTAGGAAAAACGATGTGTGGGATTGTGCTAACGAATGCACTGCGTTCTTGTTAAGTTTTTGAAAAGCATCCCTCTGATGTGGGATTCACACTGGCCACTGGCGACCGAGAACCTACTCGCGGCGACCGATACCTACCGGTCGCGACACCTACCGGTCGCGACACCTGCCGGTTGCGACACCGAACTGTCCTGCGTTTGTTGCCGTTCGCGTGGGCTACCACAAACATGGCACCGTAATATCACCATCAGCATATTCCGACGTCCTGCTACCGCGCAACTGATTGGTTGAGCAGCTTTGCGACTCCATTTGTGGAACTTAAGGGTCGGTCAGTGGGCGTGACCTTTACAAAATCAGTAGCTTTTCGACCAAAGCGACTATGGGGGACCGCCGCCATGCGACAAACTTGAAATGGTCGCGCGATCGCAATCGCTCGCCGATGTGAATGCGGGAATGCGAATGGACTCATTAGCAAAATAATGTGGAAGGGTATCTCTCTTCAACTCGTGCTAGATGTTCGGATCTATGCTAAGGAGACATGATTTTACTAATACTCCTCTTCGGTTTCGCATTTTCTTGCCCACATAGTATTCACCTCTGCTAGTAGTTTAACAGAATAGTGTGTAATGCCGTATATGTTCCATGCGATTAAAAACAAAATATGAAAAAAGAAAGTTTGCAATATAATTACCGTTTACTTGCTCGTTATCCAATAGCAGTAACGAAAATCTGCTTGTTGTGGACAAGGATCTTCTAAGAGTAACCGAGGTTACATACATGGGTGGCATGAAATACACTAGCTTGGAGTGTATGTTGACGCAAAATCCCATGCGGAGAATGCATCTTACTTGTATATCTCAATGCGCAACAACCTCGATTTCAATGTTTTTTAAGGTGTAAGAGGCAAAACACATTTCTGAGAATTCTGTAACGTAAGAAATATTTGTTTGCATAAGTGGCACAGGGGAAGGGGGACCTGCATGTTGTATGTATCTTAGCCCTTGGTGCTTCACTGTAGCTTCCCAGTATGACGAACTGGCTTTGGGTACAGGCTTTGCCAACGTGTTAGCGCAGAAACAGGACGTGGTAACGGCAAGCTAAAGCTCTCTATCCTTAACACGACGAGTGAGGGTGGGGCAAATGTGCGAGAGAAGCAGGGAGAAGGGCAAATGTGTTGGCGCGCAATCTTGTCCTGTTATTGCATAGTAGGGAGCCACAAAGACCGTCCACTCTGCTACCTACTTGAACGCTCAGTACGCGTGTAGCTTAAGCAGCGTCCCCTTCTGGTCGTGCGTGCTGATGACCAAGAGCTGCTGGTAGCCACCCCGAGCACACGTGCTCGTACAGGTTGTCGCACGGGTTGTCGCCACTGCCGAGCGCCTCCTGCGTTCGAGAATGAGGACGCTATAGCGGATGCCCTGTAGCGTGGAACAGTGACGTATTTCTCGCTGCCGAAAGTGCTTCCGGCACACGCAGCCAGCAGAAGCATGGCCTTCGAGATTGGTTTCCGCTACACAGAGGAACCTAGCGCTGCAGCGTGGATTCAGACACCAGCACTGCATAACTTCAGCAGAGTTTCTTGCTTTACGAGTTAGTACAAACTTGCGAAGAAGAAACCAGTGATGGAGACACGCACATAAGAGAAGTTGTGATCAGTGCCAGGCTATCCCCCTGTCCACTTTCCTTGCGTATACACGCACCTGCATCGCTGGTTTCCTCTTCGGCTGTAGACGCTGTCAAAATTCCGCCTAACTGCCGAATCTTGCCAGTTTTAAATGGTGGCAAGTATGTTTTTACCTATTGGCTCATAGGGCTTCTGAGGCTTCTTTGATTGGCTCAAAACGTGAACATGGCAGACTGTGACAAGGTTGTGGCATTTGGCAGTGTCTTGAATGGCACTTTTGAGTGTGGCAGAGCTCAGTATGGCTACTTTTGTAGGCAGTGCTAATAATTAGGTACAGTAGACCCACGTTAAAAAACCCCAGGTGATCAAAATTAATCCGGAGCTCTCCACTACGGCGTGCCTCATAATCAGAAGTGGTTTTGGCACGTAAAACTACCGAAAGGAGACGCAGCAGTAGACCCACCCTAACAGCCTACTTAGAGTATGAGCAAGAGAACAATCTAGCTGCTGTTGGGGCCTGCTGGCTAGAGCTTTGTTCGGTACCGTAGCCATATGCTGCAGTTTTGAGTTAGGAATTAATTTTTCCTCTGAGTGCACACATCGTCATAATGAGACTGCCGCTACCCGTGAGACAAGCCGTAACTTAGGGCTAACTTCACTTGATGCACACTGCAAAGTATTTGTCAAACACGCGAAGAAGCAAATCGCTCGTGTGGTGCACAGTACGCTTTTATATAATAGCGTTGTTACTCTCTGCCTTGTTTCACGGATACTACTTTGGTCCTAAATATTTGGTCCTGAGTTCTTTCCATAGTCCTCTTCATGTTTCGAGCTTAGACTGGTGAAAAATTCGTAGGATTTGCACTAATTCCAGTCCGAGTCTAAACCAATTGGAAGTTCACAAGAAGATGCAGCTTGAAGTGAATAGCAGCTCTAGAGGAGCCGCGTTTACATGGATACGGTAGAAGCGTATCGTATTAATTTATCGTATCGCATACACTCGCACGCCAGCGTTTACACGAATGAGCATTTTCATCGATGGATGGGCGGACGGACGGATGCTATGAGCGTCCCCATTGAAATGGGGTGGTGGGTTACACCACCAAGCTCTTCTCTTCCAGAAGACTAACGCCCCCTAGTGTCATATTTCAAGGTTAGCACTCTCACTTTCGATAAGCCTGTCTTGTCGGCGACATTGCGTCAGGTTCTCTATCATTTGTTCGCGTGCGCGCATGTATGTGCGCGATGTTTATTTTGTGGAAACGTACCGTATTGTATCAGGATATCGAAATTAATTCGCGTGTGTCCGCGACAGTTGCTAGCCCAGTGATCGCCGAGCACGGCCGTCTCGGTTTCTAGCTCGTCAAAGCAGACTTGGCTATACGTTAGTGTCACGAATCAAGCAACTCCCCGATGTTATTGTAATTTATTATTGACGAAGACGACACTGTTTGAACACGCGCAATGAACTAAGCAGTGAACAGAAGTGACCTTTCACTTTGTGAACGTGGGCTAACGCGCAAGCGTATGGGTGGTATTCGCTTTTTGTGCATTGCGAGTATAATGTTTATTCATGGACGCTGCGAACATGCACAGCGAGCTACGCGGTGTCGAAGCGAAAACGAAAAGGATGCGAACGCGGCGATTCTCCACCTCCACGCGCCTTCCTTCTCCCTCTCGGCTGCAAACATAACCTGGCCGACTTGATTGGCGGTGCATCTACGCTTGCGCCTAAGATACCGTGTGGCTCGCTTCGGAAGCCTCCATTCTTGTTTCGTTATCCCACAGTGCGGCAGCGGCAGTCGCTGGATGGTTGGCCGGTTGTCGTCCCGCAGCGAATGCTTTCCCATAATTCCTGATGCGACAGCCTCCTGTTTACACGCGCCGGTGAAATTGGCATTCTGCTTGTCAAACTACCCCTGCTGAGTGCATTTGATGTAATGCGCTTTTCTAGCGAATTACCCTTACACGAGATGCGATACGCTTGAAAGTATGTGTGACACTTCTGTCGCATTCATGTATATATAAACGCAGATAAGGAGTGTTACACCAGTCAACGTTTAGACAACGTGACCTTTGTTCATCAGGGCACCAACTGCTTATCTCAACGCCGTTGCGCAAGTCACTTTTCCCCTCGATCCCTCAATGCCAGAGGAGGAGGTGAATAAGCACCAGCTTATTCTCGTACTTGTTCGATCACGTTCATTGTTCGGACACTGTGCATCAATTTCAGCATACTACGGGTAGCAGTAAGCGTTTTATATATCTTTATTATAGTAGTAGCACCCTAGTAGCGGTATTCCTAGTTTTCCTAGCATTCCTAGTTGTAGTTGCCTCGGTAGATGTTTACAGTATTGAGCTTGGCAGTTGCGGTAAAGTCACATGAGTTATAGGTAATATTGGTACTTTCTGCAGAGTACCTGTAGAAATCGTAGTTCTTGACAGGCATTAGTATTACAGTTGATCACCCAACTACTATTAGATTAAAAAAGTAATAGTACTACTGTTATTAATTGAAGTAATATTCACACCCACTAGCGCGTTCGGGTGCCCACTATTTTGTGCCCCTATATTTGTCATTATACTATTGTTGCGTTTCTTTACAAGCGAAGCTTGCCTATGGCTAGCCTGCACGTCCGCCTGTTCGCAGGAACTATCATCATCAGCAATGGCTCGAGCGTCGTCGTCTTCTTCCACAGGTGCAACGTTGGCGCCGCTCGGCTCAACCGCGCGAACACGCTCGTGCCATAGCTCTGGCTATCGTCGTCGTCGTTTTCCACAGCTGGCTGCGTTGCCGCTCATCATTCCAGCGTAGAATTTCACTTCTCTGCTGTCGTCGTAATGGAGAAGCCGCGTTTACGGGGGCGGCAGGAGCCATTCATTGTCTTACGTGAAGGACAGATTTAATTTTGAAGCAATTTAATTTTGAAGAATCGCAAGAGGTAATGGGTGGGCGGATGCTGCTAACCACGCCGCCGAGCAAACTCGAGACATCGAACGCAAGTTTGTGGTTCGACAACAGCTTGTCCCTCATCAGTGGGATCCGCTCCGACGAACAGCGACCCAATGCCTTGGAAGTGTTGAATGAACATTACGCTTCTAGTGAGGAACACCTTGGTGGAATTATAGTTTGCAGTAGGTGTAAGGTATCGTCATCAAGGAAGAACTGCTTGCGTTCAGCGCTGTGAATGGGTACGTATACCCTCCATTTGTTGTGGTGGTCAATCTTAACGAAGTGGAAGGGCCGACGAATTTTTTAAAATGTTTCTTACAATGGTCGTTTCACAGCGCACAGGAAATTGGAAACGCTATGGGACGCAGCGACTGTGCTTTATTACTAGACAAAAACGGTTGTAGCGTGCGCAATCACGTCTACGATAACAATGACAGTCTGCTTATTATCCAATTGTCGCGCTGAACGCAATAATACATACATGGCATTGTAAGGTTGCCAGGTTACTCTCAAACGACCAGAACAAGACACCATTAATGACTCCGACATAAAAATATGGAAGCTGCCCTGAACAGTTTGAGGTTAACCAATAATACACTCGCCTTGGGTAGTGTTGCAGCCACGTAACGTGAGGCAGTATGGAAAATTTCGTAGACCGTGGCGTAAAGCGCTTGGCCGCATGGGTATCCCCTCGTAGCCGCTGCGCCAACCTGCGACTCGAGGTAGTGTTGCACAGTTGCGCGGACCGAGGCGTCGAGCGCTCGGCCGCGCTGGCGCACCCTCGTAGCCGCTGCGGCAACCTGCGACTCGAGGTAGTGTTGCACAGTTGCGCGGCCCGAGGCGTCGAGCACTCGGCCGCGCTGGCGCACCCTCGTAGCCGCTGCGGCAACCTGCGACTCGAGGTAGTGTTGCACAGTTGCGCGGACCGAGGCGTCGAGCGCTCGGCCGCGCTGGCGCACCCTCGTAGCCGCTGCGGCAACCTGCGACTCGAGGTAGTGTTGCACAGTTGCGCGGACCGAGGCGTTGAGCGCTCGGCCGCGCTGGCGCACCCTCGTAGCCGCTGCGGCAACCTGCGACTCGAGGTAGTGTTGCACAGTTGCGCGGACCGAGGCGTCGAGCACTCGGCCGCGCTGGCGCACCCTCGTAGCCGCTGCGGCAACCTGCGACTCGAGGTAGTGTTGCACAGTTGCGCGGACCGAGGCGTCGAGCACTCGGCCGCGCTGGCGCACCCTCGTAGCCGCTGCGGCAACCTGCGACTCGAGGTAGTGTTGCACAGTTGCGCGGCCCGAGGCGTCGAGCACTCGGCCGCGCTGGCGCACCCTCGTAGCCGCTGCGGCAACCTGCGACTCGAGGTAGTGTTGCACAGTTGCGCGGACCGAGGCGTCGAGCGCTCGGCCGCGCTGGCGCACCCTCGTAGCCGCTGCGGCAACCTGCGACTCAAGGTAGTGTTGCACAGTTGCGCGGCCCGAGGCGTCGAGCGCTCGGCCGCGCTGGCGCACCCTCGTAGCCGCTGCGGCAACCTGCGACTCGAGGTAGTGTTGCACAGTTGCGCGGCCCGAGGCGTCGAGCGCTCGGCCGCGCTGGCGCACCCTCGTAGCCGCTGCGGCAACCTGCGACTCGAGGTAGTGTTGCACAGTTGCGCGGACCGAGGCGTCGAGCGCTCGGCCGCGCTGGCGCACCCTCGTAGCCGCTGCGGCAACCTGCGACTCGAGGTAGTGTTGCACAGTTGCGCGGACCGAGGCGTTGAGCGCTCGGCCGCGCTGGCGCACCCTCGTAGCCGCTGCGGCAACCTGCGACTCGAGGTAGTGTTGCACAGTTGCGCGGCCCGAGGCGTCGAGCGCTCGGCCGCGCTGGCGCACCCTCGTAGCCGCTGCGGCAACCTGCGACTCGAGGTAGTGTTGCACAGTTGCGCGGACCGAGGCGTTGAGCGCTCGGCCGCGCTGGCGCACCCTCGTAGCCGCTGCGGCAACCTGCGACTCGAGGTAGTGTTGCACAGTTGCGCGGCCCGAGGCGTCGAGCACTCGGCCGCGCTGGCGCACCCTCGTAGCCGCTGCGGCAACCTGCGACTCGAGGTAGTGTTGCACAGTTGCGCGGCCCGAGGCGTCGAGCACTCGGCCGCGCTGGCGCACCCTCGTAGCCGCTGCGGCAACCTGCGACTCGAGGTAGTGTTGCACAGTTGCGCGGACCGAGGCGTCGAGCGCTCGGCCGCGCTGGCGCACCCTCGTAGCCGCTGCGGCAACCTGCGACTCGAGGTAGTGTTGCACAGTTGCGCGGACCGAGGCGTCGAGCGCTCGGCCGCGCTGGCGCACCCTCGTAGCCGCTGCGGCAACCTGCGACTCGAGGTAGTGTTGCACAGTTGCGCGGACCGAGGCGTTGAGCGCTCGGCCGCGCTGGCGCACCCTCGTAGCCGCTGCGGCAACCTGCGACTCGAGGTAGTGTTGCACAGTTGCGCGGACCGAGGCGTCGAGCGCTCGGCCGCGCTGGCGCACCCTCGTAGCCGCTGCGGCAACCTGCGACTCGAGGTAGTGTTGCACAGTTGCGCGGACCGAGGCGTCGAGCGCTCGGCCGCGCTGGCGCACCCTCGTAGCCGCTGCGGCAACCTGCGACTCGAGGTAGTGTTGCACAGTTGCGCGGACCGAGGCGTCGAGCGCTCGGCCGCGCTGGCGCACCCTCGTAGCCGCTGCGGCAACCTGCGACTCGAGGTAGTGTTGCACAGTTGCGCGGACCGAGGCGTCGAGCGCTCGGCCGCGCTGGCGCACCCTCGTAGCCGCTGCGGCAACTTTTGGTGGCTGCGGCTGAACATGACTACCATGATTGCCTTCATCACCACCAGGGCGATCACACAGAGCCCGGTGCGTGTAAAAACCGTCCGCTGCTCCGTACTCTGAGAGTGCGGCTCCGTCAGCCAGAAATTCCTTGTCTGCGTCCTGCGATCGCATTTGCGCAGCGTGTAAATCAGTCACAAGAACAGGCGTCGGTGCTCTGCTGCTACGCAGATGTAAAATGCAGGACAGTGAAAGGGGCGAGTATAGGGCAAGCGTTGTCCTTGTAGACTGTCCTCATCGGCACTTTGTGTCCCGTGTTTTGCATTGGCATTTTACCCAAGCATCATGGAATGTCATCCATTCGCACTACGTGTCATGGATGGGCGGTACTACGATAAATATAATGGTAAACCCTCATTGTAGAATACGCGTTAATTTTGGCCCGAAATTCTGATCAATGACGAACCACGTAAAGTGACAATCACACTTTTGTAGAGTAGTCGAAATACCGGCTGCGGACAGTGCTAGCGTTGCGTAGAGGTAGGCACTTGTCGGTATAAACGACACTTCCTAAGGATAATAGGGCAAGAAAGACAAGCAAGAGAAACAGTAGATCACAAAACCAGTGATATATATATCAAGCCTGATCGAGCCTTTCACTGACAAAATATGGCCTCAGAGAAATAAACGGCTGAAAATCGAACTTCGCATGCAAATTACCAATGCGCCTCTTAAGCTTGCGGTGGAGTTCTCTTGATCCTTTGTACTACCTACCATCGCAAACTATTGCTTTTGAGTCGCATTGCTGCGTAGTTGCAGAGCTGGCTCATTCAGAAAAAGTTTACAAGTAGCTTTCTCATTGTAACATCATGCTTTCAACATTCCTTGCCTTACGTTTATGATTTAAACGATTGCGCTAGTTTTGCAAACTTATTTCTGTGGAGTAACTCCCCTTAGAGTAGAACACAGGTTTAGAGCCATTCTAAACGTAAATTCTAAACCTGAAGCACCAAGTGTGCTGATAAACATGTTCGTGCGCGCTTAAATTAATCTCTTTCACTCTACCTATTGCCTTCGGAGTTACTACTTTATCGCGAATCTTCCACGGTAGTAAACAATCTGCCCTGTCTCAAGTGCATTGCTGTAACGCTGTCCTATACATAACTTCGACAACAAACCAGTGCGGAAAGTTATCTGGAGGCTTACTTGCACGGTAGGAGTTATTGCGAATGCTAAAAAAATCTATGACAGCATGAAACAAGCGTCACGCGGAGACCTACCTTGTGTTCGCCGAGGAAAGCTTTCAAATGAGCACATCGCGGCGAAAGCGCACCTTGAGCTGCCCGCGCATGGCTGGTCATCGGCCAGCCGCGCACAGTAGACAACCGCATCAGATGGCAGACAGCTTATCTTGCGAGGCTACACCAAGAGCGAAATTGCTGTTGTACGTTGCTGAGTGTCATCCTTATGCCTAATGTATGCCGTACAGACTGTCAAGATGCAGGGCAACATGTCCATCATGTAACAACTATTAGAGCATAGGTGTGTTTGGATGAGCTATGGCTAACAGCAACGCATCACATTCCGGTTTGCAAGAAAAAAAAGAAATTTCACTTTTATCTCACGCGCGAGATAAGCGGTTAGCCGTTGTAAGCTGGTTCATTATATTTCTGTGCGTACGAGATTGTGTACTTCAACATGTTCTCCTACATGCTCGTTGGAATAATAGCGCCAGCTGGAAAAAAGCAGGCAACGACTGGTTTCTTTTTTTTTTTTTTTGCCTTTCATACACACAACGGCAAAGCCAATTGCAAAGTTTTTTGGCGTAACACAAGAACAATAGCGGACAATTAGAATTATGTTAGGCTAGGTTATGTTTAGATATGTTTGATGTAATGAGGTTTGGTTTAATGCAACGCTTAAAGAACCACAATAACTCACTTGCCTTGCTGCGGTTTCTCAGCTGGCGCCCCTTGATATTTTACGTTGTGCGTATAGCGTTTTAAGTGTGGAGCACTTTAGGTGCCCGGGCTGTCGACGTCTAATCTGTCATGTCGCCACTCTCGGAAAACACAAGCGCAAAAGACAGTCAAAACATGCTAATACCAGCGCGAAACCACGTAAATTTACACTATCTAGAATAAGAATAATACAAAATACAGGAATACTCATCAAATAATCGAATTAATTAACAGAAATTTGTTAAAATCGCTTCTAACACGCCCGAATGGTACCAGCGCAGCGTAAGAGAGGGCGCCATCCCCCCACATGTGGAAGGATTCCGCTCACCGCGCCGCCCCTCCAGCGTCCAATCAGCGCGCGACATCTGGCAAGAGAGGAAGAGCGAGCCTAGAAAAGCCGTTCCCGAGCTGCGGGACGCTCTTTCCCGCCATGGATGCCGAGCAGCAAGCACGCTTGGAGCGACAGTGGGCGCTCGCCCGTGAAAGACAGGGCTGATCAAGCAGTACGCGTCCGAGAAGCTGAAGTTGATAGCCAGCGCAGGCAACCTAATCCCAACATCGTGAAGGCCCAAACACAAGCTGCTCGCCAGCTGTCGAGAGCATCGACACAAGATAATCACAGGATATAACAATATTGAACACAAGGAAAACACCGGCGCATCACTGCTCCGCACTTCCCCAGCTTTCAGGTGGAGTGGAATTGCATTGCAGCCGCGTTTATCATTTTTGCTCACACTACATGATCTCGTGCGTGTATGCCTTGGCAAATTACTTTTGGTATCTTCGTTTGCATAGTCGCTCCAATGCTCTGGCGCGGAGGCGCCCGAGCTGGTGCCGCTCTCCGACAGAGGCAGAGCACCTCAGCCAAGCACACCTAGGGCGACAGAATCGGATCCATGTGGAACTTCCGCAATTACGTGACTGAAACGCAGACCCGAGCAAAAAAACAAAATGCCAAGTTTCGGCTTCACCTTTCAGCAAACGGAAGTGGTGGCGGGTATCACGTGTTTGCAGCAAGAGGAGACCTCGGAGACACTGCGACGAGACGGTCGGAACGTCTCCAAGTTCTCTCGACCAGATCCGATGGCACGGATGGAATCAGCCAAACACATTTCGAGCGCTCCGTTTCACCCAGCCAAAGAAGTCGCGTGTCACAGCGGTCTGTACAGCTCGATCCACAACAGCCAGCAAAAGATACCGTAAGAAACAACACGTTTACAACGCTTGAATTAGGAGACTCAACCATCAAAAGCTTTTTTCTTAAGCTGCCGAGACACACAAGGGACATTGAAGTGGATTGAAAGAGAGCGTTGACGTGGATTACACGGTAAAACTGGAAATGAAAACAGCGCTAAGAAGGAGACAAAGAACAGCGCTTTATCGTCGGTGCACTTGCGTTGTTTAGCGCTTTTCGCGTGGTTTCGATTGTCAGCAACAGCTGTACGTAGCTATATCCTTATGCACATGCCGACTGTGCCAGCAGAGCAGCGCTGAACAAACGTTGCACGCTGTGGCGGTTTGTTGGCTTGCATCTAACACGTGACCACGCAGCTCGCATATTGGAAAATCGACAATGCGTGGAAACCCATCAAGTCTGCCTATAACTTATCCTAACCTAACCTGGTAAGAACAACATGTCCTGACTACCCCAAGTCAAGGCCGTTACCGGTACCCAACGTCACACCAGGGCCGGTATTTTGTAGCGATGCCTTTCCGATGTTAATGCCTTTTCGCGCTTGGTCAGTGGTCAAAGCGACGGTCCGCTCACGTTATCAACGCTATCATTCGGCCGTGAGTGATGGATGATCAGACTAGTATAGAATAAAGCATAACGCATCGCTACAAAATACCGGCCCAGGAGCGATAGTGCGCCTCACGCGACGACAGCAAGTCAAAAGCTATGAAGCTGACAATTTGTTGACTCTCTGTTTTCGTTCCCGTTGCGAACTCGCACTGTCGCCTCTTCTAGAACAGCTAGTTTAGAACGGGAATAAAAACACCGAAAAGACGGCACATGGAAATAATACGCAGTGGGGCCTTTCATGCTCACCTTGCTCAGGCACTTGCTGTGTTCCTGTCTTCAGCGATGGCGTCGGGTTCTTCTTGTTCACGAGCAGGTTAAAGCGCGTGCCTCGTGACTTCTCGTGACTTCTCGTGCTTCGTTTTCTTCGGCTCTACGATGGCGCGTTTGCCATTTTGGCCTGTGGTTGGAGGTTCATTGCGATGGTGAGCAGCGGCGATTAATAACAGTGCGTATTATATATATATATATATATATATATATATATATATATATATATATATATATATATATATATAGTTTCCTATATACATAACTAGAGTGAGCACTGGTGCTGCGAACCTTCAGCTGTCTATACAATAGGAATGATGGGTCGTACAGAAGTCGAGATTTCAACGCGATACTCGGAGCGCATGGCTGCCAGCGCTCCGACCACGCGTCTCGTAAAATTAGCTGTGCATACGGTCTCATACACAACCGGTTTCGTACAAATATGTTATAACACTAATGTCGCCAACGCAGTCCGGAGCGCGCGCTCGCGCGTTCCTGGCAAGTGTATTGACCTCAGTATATACGTACGCTTCTGCCCAACCTTCCTCCTTCTGGCTTTCAGACGTTTTGGTGGCTTTTATTAATTTATTACGCTCTATATTTCCAAATACTCAATAAATAACATTTTTCTATACCCATATGACAGTTTTTGTAAAACATTGTATGTTTCTGCCCACGTGCACTTATAATCACTGGGAATCGCTCCACTTATAACGCAATAGAGCGGAATGCTTCCGCACCGAACGCCATTACAACGAAGCGTACCACTCCAACGAAGTATTCCGTTGAGTCCCAGAGCTGCTCCGACCTTTCATGCGAACACCTCTACTACGAAGACCACTACAAATAATTTAGGTGTACCCGACGGCTGATTTGTTCCTTTACAACGGATTCACCTATAGCCGCGCTGCCACGTACTGCCCTGCGCAGCCGCCACTGAGCTGTGGTCGGCGCTAGGACTAACGATGTGCTTGAAAAGCGTGCAAGTCGCAGCGAGCATTTTAGGAGCGAAGCTCCTTATAGCGGCACCCGTTCCGTCCCCGTCGTCGTAGTAGTAGTGTGTAATTAGTCTGAGAAAAATGAGAAAAAAAATTCCGAAGTTGTGTCCGTAGCGCGGAATCGAACCAGGGACCCCTCGCTTCCGACCGCGCGGCGTTATCCCACTACGCCACGAAGCGCACATAGACACACGCACCACGATGGCAATAAATACCCAACATTAACGAAAGGCCGCGTTTCTAGCGCGTTTCTAACGCGTTTGTGCTAGCGCGTTACGGCCCGTGTAAGAAGCTGGTGTAAGACGCTGTGGCCTCTCCGCCTTACCTTCAACGCGTTTCGAACGCGCTGCCCAAGGCGGTGGCAAGTCAAGTTCAAGTCGAGGAGCGTTTATGAATACGGGGGTATACTCTCTCAGCAGTCATGTGATGGCGTCGGCAAACGCGGTGCACGTTCCGGCATGTGTAAATGGCTGCGTAAGACGCTGTGGCCGCTCCCCCTTACTAGAGAGTACTGCACGTTTCTAACGCGTTGGGCTAGCGTCCCCTTAAGCGGGAGATCCGATGATTCCCTCCGGAGCTTCGCCCACTCATCATCATTCACCCCGTGGATATGCTGTGATTTTTATTCCTGCTGAACAGGTCCAGAAATCTCTCAACTCAAAGCACAACACAACAGCGGGTGCTACGGCTGACGAATACGTCATGGTTGACGACGACACTTGAGTCGCTATGGCTACTGATGACCGACGATGTCGTATAGACGTCAACGAGGGCGGGAAAGAGGCGGAAGTCGACAAAGGCAACAGTGATATGAACTGCCTGAAGACGCAAAAAAATGTTGTCGCAGTTTCACCTGAAAGGCGAAGCATCAATTGCGATAGCAAATTTGTAGAGAGCTATACGGAGTAATGTTTTTAGCTTTATCAGCTGTATAAACTTGGACATGCAGCAGCACCGGCAACGCGCAGAACTGTTGTCGACACCGTCGGCGTTTTGCCCGCGTTCGCTCAAAATGCCTGCGGCGTTGGTGACTGTTGCCGGAGCCTCTGATATAAATAGGCACTTGGTGCCGCAGCTAAACGTCGCCTCCCTTCTCTCCCCCTCCCCCCTCCCCCACGGCCTCTCGCGCGTCGGAAGAAGGCGCGTTTGCTCTACATATATGGTGATTGTAAAGGAGGAAAGAGACGCCTACTTCTGCAGCCCTTAAGCAAGCACGGCGCAGAACGCGCGTTTGTTCTCCGCCGTGCGTTCACTCCCCGTGAAAGAGCGCGTCCCTCGCGCCCTTTCACTCGCACATACAGCGTTCGGCAGCGCGCGGCGACGATTTCATCTCCATTGACGTCATACGGAACCTCACGGCGACGGCGACCGCGACGGCGACGCCGACGGCAGAAATCTGCTTTTGAGTGTCCATATAATTGCTATCGCAATAAAACGGTATTAGCACTTGCCATAACAGACACAAAGAAGTTTACACCTCTATTAGTATGGCCTCAGAGATTGGGCGGCGCCAGCGGTGCGCTGAAGTTATCCGAAGCCATGGATCGCCGTGGCAATCGTTCCCAGTATCCACGTGGCAATCGTTCCAGCGAGTGGAGGCTTCATTAAACTGAACAATCCTCAGGCTACCCAGGAGGATCTTCATGCTGCTACTCCATTGTACCAGACCATTTCGGACGTAAGGCAGTTCGACCGGAGAGGCATTCTTTGTAGGTCGCCAGACCAGACATGTGTTGCGGACTTACTCAAGTGCACATCTTTCGCTGCCATTCCGGTGAGTGCATTTATCCCTACTCACCTCGCGTGCACCAAGGGAGTAGTACGAGGTGTCGACTCAAGTCTTACCCCGACAGAAACATTAGAAAAGTTATCTGCAGCTGGAGTGATTGCCGTGTATTGATGCAATAGAGTGTTGGACAATACCAGAGTACCAACAGAATCAGTGATAGCCACTTTTGTTGGCACTTCCTGCCCATCAGTGATCAAAATATGGCCCCTTATATTCAGAGTAGATCCACTTGCACCGCGTCCGCTTCAATGTCGCAATTGCTGGCGATTTGGCCATAGTATCGGTGCATGTAAATCAAGCCAACGTTGCTGCACATGTGGGGTAAGTCACGCTCCCAGTGATTGCACTTCCGAAAACGAGAGATGCTGCCTTTGTGAAGGAAACCATCCGGCCGATTACTCTAACTGTTCTGTGCGGGCCCAAGAAGTGCAGATCCTCGAAGTTATCGATAAAAAACGTTGCTCCAGAAGAGAGGCTACAAATATTGTAAATGAAAGAAAATTTGGCTATGCAGGAGTTACAGCTAAACAAAAATACGATACTTGACTCATCTCTCACTGCAACCATAGAAAATGCTGTTCAAAAGGCCGTGGCTAAGGCAATGGATCAGTTGTTAGTAAATCTTGGTGAAAGCACCGCACAGGCTATTTCCGCGCAAATGAATACGTTAATGCAAGCTACTGGTCTATGCTCGGTAGCAAATCAACTTATAAATTCGGGGCAGCAATCTGTCGATGGAAACAGGGAGACAACTGTCTCGGGAGATGGCACAGCGTGCAATAGTTCCCCTACCGCTCATTCTGCTTCCACCAACCAGACCATTCAAGATTGCGAAATGAAAGACGCAGAACATATTGCTCGTGCTCAAAAAAGAGCTATGTCAACAATCAGTGAGGATTCTTCCTCACTTCCCCATTCGAAGTCAAAGAAATGTCAGTCGAAGTTTACATTGGAGGATAGTGCATCAAAGAAGTCCCCTTCGACAGCAGCAACTTCATCATATGATTGTTAAAGGTTCTTCAGTGGAACTGCCGATCACTATTATCAACTTCTGTAGATTTGTTTTCTATTACAAACCAACTTAATCCAGATATAATAGTATTACAGGAAACTTGGTTGACAACGGAGAAAAATTTCCATTTAAAATTTTACAGATCTTTTCGCCTAGACCGCCCTACAAGAGGTGGTGGACTAATTATATTTATTTCGACTAAAATATGTCATAAAGCCAAAATTTTATTCGAATTGATGGATTCTGAGTGTGAAATTCTGGCTATAGAACTGACTCTACCTGGATGTTTCCCTCTTTATATTGTAAATACTTATTTTCCTTCCGGTGTGCGGGACACTCGCTCTCTTGACAGTGTTCTAGCTAGCTGTGGGCGGGATGTTTTACTTACTGGGGATTTCAATTCACATCATGTTTCATGGGGTTTAAAGACAGATTCATGCGGTAAACGCTTGTGGAATTGGTCATTACATAATAACCTTTCTTGTGTAAATTCTGGGGCAACTACATTCATGCGTGGCCAAAATCAGTCAGCAATTGATCTCACATTCTCTAGCCGTAGTCTCTCTGTGTCTTCATGGTCGACTGTTGATTGCGCCTCTAATAGTGATCACATCCCGCTGGTCTTTGAAACAGTCCGCCCTATTACAACAATGGATGAACAAGTTCGAACGTTTGTAAACTACAATACCTTAATTTAAGCACTCCTTGCGATCTGCGATTTCGTCACTTTCTGAGGCGTCCAATGAAGAAAAGGCGAAGATTATTTGTTCAGCCCTTGAAAAATCTAGCAAGCAGTCGGAATCCAGAATTCGATCCAATAATGGTTACCCCTACAACCCTCGGTGGAATACCGACTGTTCACGCGATTATAAAAGAAGGAAAGCAGCCTGGAAAAAATTGTTATATAACCAGTGTCCAAAAAATTGGAGTGATTATAAATTCTACAGAACTATATTTAAACATACAGTTTCTAAAGCAAAATACGACTATGATTGCAAACGTTTCGAATATCTATCTAAATCTAAAAACAAGCGAGCGCTTTTCACTTTTCTTCGTGGCAGAAAGATTCTTCCGCGTCCGAGTAACATTCACTCGATGGTTTTCACTAGTGGAGAAATAACGCAAATGGTAGAAGAAATTGCAAAGGGTTTAGAAATCCGGTTCACGTCCTTGTTGTCGCCATCTTCCAAGTTACGCATACGGTCCGATGATTTTACGGAGATCACTATGTTAGAACTGGCCACAGCAGTGGAAAGTATGCCACATGCCACCCCAGGTGTGGAAGGAATAACCTCAAAAATGATAAACATTTTATTCAAGGAGTCCCCAGATGTTCTTTTAGACGTAGTGAATTATTCTATTCAATTTTCGTGGATACCGTCCAGTTGGAAATTCGCTAAAATTATTCCGATTCTTAAAAATATTGGTGACGGATACACGCTTGATAATATTTCACCAATTGATCTAACCTCCAATTTAGTGAAATTAATAGAAATAATTCTAAATTTTCGTCTTATAAAATTAGTAGAGGACAGAGAAGTGCTCAGCCCTTTCCAAATTGGCTTTAGACCTGGCTGTTCCATTTGGCACGCTCATGTGGACCTGGAAAGCCGTATAAAACTAGCACGTCGCCAGAGACAAATTGCAGCTCTAGTAACTTTAGATATATCAAAAGCTTACAATAGTGTAGAACACGAAGTTTTATTGAATCTATTAATTAACCTTGATTTCCCAAAATACATAACAAAATGGTTTAGCGAGTTTCTGACTGACCGAAAGTTTTATTGTTCTTTGAAAGGATGTTCTTCAAATAGGCGTCAACAATCGCGTGGAGTTCCACAAGGAGCTGTCACGTCCCCTTTATTATTTCATATATTACTAAGCTCTATACCTTGTCATAATGACATATACACATATGTCTACGCAGATGACATTGCTTTTTTTGCATCTGACATTGACATTCACTCTTTATATAATCGATTGCAAACATACCTGTGTGCCATAGAAAACTGGTTACTGAATATTCGCCTCTCCCTAAATGTCAGTAAATGCGCAATAATAGTTTTTTCTTTACTAGATCCAATACATATAAACCTAACTTACCGCCTACAAAACATACCTCAGGTGGACTCGGTAAAATACCTGGGCATAATATACGATGACCGGCTAAATTGGCGCAGGCACATTGAATATATAAATAAAAAAGGAGTGCGAGCGATTGGAATGCTAAGAAGGCTTTGCAACAGTCGATCAGGAATACGGAGAGACTCTCTTGTGATGATTTATAAAATGTACATACGGCCAATTTTGGAATTCGGATGTGTTCTATATTCAGGTGCCCCGGCATACAAATTACATCCCCTTGTTCTTCTGGAACGGGAAGCTTTACGCCTGTGCCTTGGATTGCCAAAGTTCGTTGCCAACAATGTATTATACCTAGAAACACATTTATCTTCTCTTTTGTGCAGATTTCGGTTATTAACGGTCCAAACATTCTTAAAAATGTATGAATTCCCTATAAAATTACAAATAATTTTCATTTCCCAGCCTGCAATATTTTTTCAATCTTCCTCGCCCCGGTTCCACACTGCTCAGGTCGTTTTCGTACAGGCACTTGTTGGTCCCTTAGATGTACGATTATGTGAGATCCCTCCAATTTACAGTGAGAGAGAGAATCTCCAAATTATTTTCGACGATATATATCCAAACAACGCAAAACTCCTTTCTTACAATATATTAAATGGGCTATTAGAAAATCACTTATTGGAGTTAAAAATAAAAGCCGTCTTAGCGACAGACGCCTCGCAATCAGAAGAACAATCTGGAATTAGAATTTTCTCTTCCGCTTTCGATTGGTCGTTCTCCTTAAGAATTCCAGGCTATATACCAGTATTTCAACTGAGTTTCTGGCGGTTGCAATAGCTCTACGAAAAGTGCACTCATCAATCTCGGAAGTTGTAATCGTAACGGATTCGTTTTCATTATGTTCAGCTCTCACTGCCAATAGTGGCTCACAAGTTTCGCGTACATTCCAATGTCTTATTCCTTCTAACGTAAAATTGATTAGATTGGTATGGGTGCATGGTAATTATTAATGAATTAGCTGACAGCTTAGCGAGAGCTGCCCTTAGTGGTCCAATCCTTCCGATTCTTCCTGCATCAGCTTACATAGCCGCGGCTAGGTTCAGGAGACGGGCCGTCATGCAAGGCTCCTGGAACCTACCATTAACAAATCTAACTGATTATTGACACCTCTTATTTCCTTGGAATAGAAAATTCTGCCATAATAGAAAACTTGAAGTCCGCTTTACCAAATTACGATGTCACATTCCTACATTAAACTTTTATCTACATCGATCTGGTCTGGCGCCCTCCTCCTTTTGATCATACTGTGGTGAATACGAAACAATAGAACCATTCTTCCTGTCATGCCGCCGTTTTTCCTCATTAAGAAAACATGCTTTAGAAGAAAAATTTAACTGTGCTGGGTTAAATATTCCGATACCCAATATTCTATCCTTTGGTGCCTCTTCTCTCGGACATTGTCATAGGGATGTTGGTGCAGCTGTTGTGAGGTACATAATTGAATCAGGACGATTTTCTTGCTAAATTATTAAATTTTACATGAATAAATTCCTTTCGTCATTCGAAAATTTTCGAAAGTGATCCTTATTAGACTCCGATAATTGTTTTACTTCAATCACCCGATTCTTGGCCAATCCCCCATAGTGGGTGCGAGCCACTTTTGAAGGCAGGCAAGCAAGCAAGCAAGCAAGCAAGCAAGCAAGCAAGCATATGAGGCTTGGGCTCTTTGCCTCCATACTGGCGATAAACGGACGTCTCAATTTCACGCCTGGAGCAACAGTCTTTTTTGTTACATTTGTTGGTGCCGCGAAGCCTGGGACCACCCCTCCAGAGACCAGCCTTTATGTTGGGGCCATGGCAAACTCGGACCAGCTGCGGAAGAAGCATGGCACAGTCAGATGTGGTGCTCCGCGAGCCCTAACGCTATTGATAAACCTGCTGCAACAGCCGGATCTTACACAGGTCCATGGTCACATACACGGAAGGAGAGACCTTGCACCTGAAAGTGGGAACGGTGCATGACTACAACGATAACATTCTGTAGGCCGTATTGCAAACCCGGTTCTGGTTGCAAGAGCATCGACAGGCCACCCTTACACATGCTCAAACAGCTGTAGGCGCAATGAGTAACGTCATCCTTCAAGTTCCCGCAAACGCTCAGGGCCAGGTGGGAATACAGAATCATTGCTCTGTCGTTCTACCAAAGCTCTAGATAACGTTATTCAACGGTAATCTGCGTGGATGGCAGTCTTTCTGGGATCCACAAGAAGGCCGAGCTGCCGTGCATCACTTGCTTAGGTATTTAACTGGCAGGGCCAAAGGGCTACCGAGGGTATGCGGTTGGCGTAGCAAGACTACGACATCGCGATCAAGACACTCACTGATCGGTTCGGTCGCCGAGATCTTTTGGTTAATGAATCATCTATCAGCGATGACACCCGTGAAGGCCTCAACAGACATTCCGAAGCTCCGTCTACATCACGACAGCGTAGTTTAGGGTCAATGCGTTGTAAGGCCTAGGAGTGTCCCCGCAAGAGAACACCGTGGTACTTAACCACGTCTTGATGCAATGCCTACCCGAAGATTTGTCCATTATGCACCGACAGAGGACCAAGGATGCTGACTGCGCACCCAGCAGCATTGAAACTTGCGAGCAGAGAACGCGGCTGGCAATGGAGCTGCTAATGTTTCTATGTGTACAGTAGGTAATCCGAGAGGAGGACCTGCTACAGAACCGTGGCTGATCATCGAATGGCGAAGACATAAACCTCATACCAGAAAACGACCTGTATGCCAGAACACACGAGAACACACCCTTTGTGCATCAGCCCTAACATGATCGGCCTTGCCTGTTGAGCCCAGTTTGCCCTCTGTGCAACAGAAAGGGTCACAACGTCGCAGTCTACAATAACAACCCATCGCAGATGAAAAGAGGGCAAGGCTGCAAAAGGCCAACTGCTGCTGCTTCCACTGTGGAACGTGTTACCGCGTCACCAGATTGTGAAAGAAGTAACGCAGTCTCGCGTGTGGCAAATAACAGCGCCGTTAGCTGACTACTGTCCAAGACCTCTCCAAGCCAGCCAGTCGTGCATGCTTGCTCCGTTAGTCTTTTGGACGGGTTCAATGGTGGATCGTCCGGTACCAAAACTGTACACCCTCGAAACATCTGATCCACCTTAGCCCCCCTCGTAGTATGAGCTAAGCCGCA
>NC_051163.1:62690785-62792881 GCF_013339745.2 Dermacentor silvarum | reverse complement strand
GTACAAATGTACGTATTATCGTAAAAACGTAGTTTCGGTGGCATCAACATTTCAAACAGCGTAAACGGATTTTTGCTTCCATTACTGCAAATAAAAAGAACATGCGCTCATGTTTTATGCTAATGAGTTCGTAAGTACGACAAGAATTCAACTGTGGCCACACACGTGTTTTGCAGTGAAGACACAGTTCAGTAGTGCCTGCCGGTGAGATTTGTTGTGGACTTCAAAAATGTTTTCCCGCCTCAAACAAAATTTACTCAAATTATATATTTATATATGACAAGCTTAAAGGTTTGTGCCAATAATGAGCTGTCTCATTTATTTTTATCTGGAGGGCCTCAATGCTTAATTTAGGTGAACATCGTCCAAAGTGACTTTTTGGCAACGGCCGGGTGTAACCTTCTGAAAAAAAAATACTTAATTGTGATTGTCTAACATTATTTATTTATTTATTTATTTATTATTTATTTATTTATTTATATTTTATTTATTTATTTATTATTAGTATACCCTCAGACCCAGAGGGCGTTACAGAAAAAAATATTTTACCAGAAACTATAGTTACAGAAAAAAGCGCTGAAAAATTATTGTGGCTGAAACAATAACGATGTTTATTCTACAATTTTCTAAACACGCACAATGTTTCGCTTTTTTATTGAGCGAATTAAACGCAGAAATACATGAATGTGTTCACCTATGACGTCAAGCGAATGAACCACGGCAGTAGATTGTTCTAAAATAAGATTTGTCATGGTACCTGTTTCATACTTGATTAAAAAAATTATCTCCAAACATTTGCTTCTTCGCGAAAACTTCAAAGAGTGCTTACGTTACCAAATTTATTTTTAGAGAAAAATACTTGGGTGAAACCTGATTCACGAAATCACAACTAGCCTTTTTTTTTTTTTTTTTTAGGCAAATCGGTGATAGGCACTTTAGGGTCTGGGACGTTTCGCGTGGAATGACCCTTTTCTATATTCACAGGAAGCACGTTTGCCAAAAGTGCCTTATTACCGGCGTGAGGTTTATAGCGCATGAAAAAGAAAAGGACGAAGGAAGAGGTGACACACAGGCCAGACCATATGTGTGGGTCCTTTTCTCGAAATAAATTTGTTGCAAGTTAGCGCCTGTGT
Organism: Dermacentor silvarum; assembly: GCF_013339745.2. Taxonomy (NCBI): domain Eukaryota; kingdom Metazoa; phylum Arthropoda; class Arachnida; order Ixodida; family Ixodidae; genus Dermacentor; species Dermacentor silvarum. The sequence goes on along the minus strand of NC_051163.1, from coordinate 62,791,748 downwards.
GTGTCACCTCTTCCTTTGTCCTTGTCTTTTTCATGCGCTATAAGCCTCACGATGTCCATACCAACAAGCCCAAATCACTGCATTACAACTTATTGCCGGAACGTTTTCATAGCACCTCATGTTATGATGATTTAATCATTTAACTATATCCTGGTTGTGGAAAAGCCGAAGATACAATAGTTGCCAACATTCCCAATTTTATCCAAATCAATCAATCAATCAATTCGTGACGCTGAATCCCGTGACTCAACTCGACTTGGAAAAAAAAAAAAAAGAGCGTGCACTGGATATAAATGTAACTGAACACAACTAAACTGCCCCATTTTCATCATTTCCGGCAAGCGAATCATTTGTTTCAACCGTGGCGTACACTTCCCCACACACATAGATACAAACCGTACGGTTTGCGAGGCGACTTCATTTCGCCAGTTACCAAGTCGAGTGACGCCACCAGTGCAGTACGTTATCGTCGACCAGCATATAGCGCGACCAAGGCGAACCACTGTTGTCCCACGCCATGCCTGCAGCGCAGCCGCTCCCGTTGCGGGAGGAAAGAACGCACAGAGCCACTTAGCGCAGGATGTGAGCGATGCTTTGATCATTAATCTTCTTTTCGAGCTCTTTTCCCAATCTGGCCTTCATTTATTACCGAACCGTCGTGTCGATTAATTACAACGATTCGCACCGGCGTTTGCTTCATTTTGGTACTTGCAACCAAACCTTTATTTGGCGGGGTTTATTTTTTTTTTTTCTGTGGGCGGAAAGGGAGGAAGCGCAGACACGTGTGCTTGAATGTCGCGTTGAGCGAAAAAAAAACTTAGTTCCCAAATTGAAGAGCTTCCTCTACGTCAGTGTGTCCAGATAGGAAAATGGATACTAAATTTTATGTTGTGTCTCGAAATGAACAGAGAGGCTCAAAATACGGACCTGGAACTGTCAATTAAAGAAACGAATTGTGCGCTGTAGATGGAGATTGATGCGTGGCACGGGTAATAATGCAACGCCATTAAAAGTGCACAGAGGGTTTGCAAGAAAAAGGGCACGCACTAAAAGCATTGAAAGCACGCAACACTAATTGATTGCAGATTGGATGCGAACAATATTCGGAAAACATAAATATGCCGTATGTTTCAGCGACGACTGCCTCTAATTAATAAAAATAGGAGATCTGAGACAAAATAGTACTTCTTGGGTGGAAAGATTCACAACACGGACAAAAGAAAACGACCTGTCGGATAATTTAGCCACCTAATTAACTAAGATTCGATAAATGATTTTTAATTATAAAAATTCGGCCACCAACGCCAATCGGACATTTATAGCTAAGGGCGAGCTTAGAACAAATCGACTTTTAAAACGAATCAAAAGCTCTTATTTAAAGCGCGATAAATCAAATAGTCCCAATTCATATTCGGCGCAATACCGAAACCTAATGCTCGGGCCCGCTTCGATCAGCCTTACAGTCATTGGTCTTGTCGAGATTTTACAGCAGACAGTCAACCTTTCGGTATTTGTAGTGACATATGCAAATGAGCCTCAGCAATGACGGGTCCTCAAATGCAGTCAAAGCTCCAATGGGCAACCATTGTGCTGGCATCGACGTACCTCCGTGTTAGGATTCAGCATTTAAACCAAACAGAGCAAACTGCTGGTTTTTACCCACAATTCATGTCTTGGTAACCTGTTCTGGTAACCACAAATCAACTTAATGCAAAACATTTCACCGATTCCTCGACGTTATTATCGACAGGGAATTTTCGTGAAGCCCCCGCAGCTCTTACTATACCTTACTCTTCTTACTTATAGAAGGGTATTAGCTCTATACCGCCACCATACTTGGGTTCTTGGCAATAAACAATGGAAACATGCGTGAATCTATGTTTCAGCTATTCAGGCCACTATACAGGATAACATTCACCACGCTTGCGCTGGTCATTGAGAAATTTATGCGTCATGCGGCCCGCGGCCTGCTGAGGACCGCTGCAGTTCTGATCCACCGACAGCTATACCTTACTTGATCGCATCCGCCGAGCGAGTTCGCTCCGTTCTTTTCTGGCGCAAGTTCTCCCGAAAAGTTCCTTATCAAGCCGCGATCTCCCTCACTCTATGCTAGCCCCACGGCGGGACGTAAACAACCACGTCAATCATTAGCGCCTGCTAATTAAGGGCGTAGCAGTGGCGCTCTTCGGCAGTTCATTTTCGGTTTTGCGCCTGAAATTTGCCCGAATTTATTCGGCATCAAAAATTAGCAGTCAGCCTTTTGCACGCCATGAAGCCGATTATGAACTCTTCAGAAGTCTTGCATTAGGATCAATCGTATGATTCTTTCGATTTGAAAGTTAGGCTAATTTTCACAATTACTTGCCCAAATACTGCTTCGAGACATTTCAAAAACTGCTTCTGTGGTAAAATTAATCCTCAAGAAATCTCTAAATTATTGTTTGTTCTTTATATTTAGGGAATTTCAAACGTCCTTCTGAAACACCCTGTATATGCTCTTTTGGACACATTTAAGAACTGCCTGTGACACGTAGCGCGCCAGGGTTGACATTATTTATGCGACAAATCACAAGGTTTAATCATTACAAGGTCATAACAGCTATTAGCTACTGAGTTGCTTGCTAACGTGCATTGAGCAATTTATGGCAATATTAGGTGGTAATAGTGTCAATCCTGTATTAGCAAGTTTCGTTCGCGGCTGTTTGTCTCACGAGTATAGTATATTCTACTATACACATACCACATGAAACAGCGATATGCACAGCGCTCAGCGATTGGAACGCGATACTCGGACCACATGGAGGTCGGCGCTTCTGGCGTTCGGACCGGTCCGACCTGGGAGCGCTGGGTGACCGATTGGGTTGCAAAACGCAGTCACAATGCAACACAAAGGCTCTCGTTTTTATGTGATACAAAAGGCACCAACTCGGTGTCCCCAGTGGCCACTGGTGGCGCAAAAAAAAAAAAAAAACAATTGAGGATGCTGAAGCTTCGCCTTCAAGAGTGGAACGCGATAGCATTCAAAGATTCTCACACTTCACGGCAACTGTAGTTTATGTAACCGTAATGTTTACCGGAAACGCTGGCGGTGAATGCTATGCACGAAGGCGAGCTTTCTGGTAAAAACGCGGCCTCTTGTGTGGGCCCATCCCGGAGGTCGTGCACAGCCGCGCCAAGAAAATTACATCACTTCCGGTTTCTGTTATTGTTTCGCACTTTTAATATTTCAGTCTGAGAAGATTGAACATAAAAGGCATTCGCTGTCGGTGTTTTGTTTCATGAAATTTGTTTGTGGACTGTCACTCTCTAAATTCCGAGGAATAACTTTGTCAAGAACTTAAGACAAGGTATGAGCAACATTAGTGATACAATGGTGTGGCAATATAACCCGCACATACCGCATGCCATATAGCAAGGCGTGGCATATACATATACCTAAAATATACGGAAGTTTTCGCTCACTGACACCTCCGCCAACGCCGACACCGAACTTTCTGCGACATGGGACCTCAACGCTGTCGCGTTAAAAGGGCCGGTAGCTGCGTACTCCGAGTATCGCGTTTCAATCGCTGAGCACAGTACGTACGATTGTGTGACACGTAGTCGTTTATGACGTCACACTCCATGTTTCTCTTGCTTACGCTCGTCAACTACCTATGCAGAACCCAACAATCACCATGTTGTAGGCTCGAGTAAAACGGCAAGCGTAGAAATCATGCCATTGCCATCATACTCGATTGCCTCGTAGCAATACTATCGTCTACAACGCGGTTGTCATCGTGCTGCTGGCGTCGCACACATGCACGCTCGTGACCGACACACACAACTACTCAATTTGCAGGCACCAGTTCGTCCACCTGGTGTCGTATTGGGAAACCGAAACAATGCTGTAAGGCCAGGGGCCTGCAAAATGCTTCGCATAACATAGATTCTCACAGTGTGGGATCTGCAAATTTTAAAGCAAACCTTTATATGGCTGGCAAAATCGCCTGCGTACAGAAAACTATCATCATCAGTATTGGCTCGAGCGTCATCGTCTTCTTCCACAGCTGGCTGCATTGCCGCATAGAATTTTTCTCTTCTGCCGTTGTAATGAGGAGGCCGCGTTTACGAGGTATGAGCCATTGCTTAAGTGGGTATGAGCCATTCATTGTCTTACCGTAATGGACAGGTTTAATTTTGATGCAATTTAATTTCGAAGAATCGCAAGCGGCAATGGTGGACGAATGCTGCTAACCATGCCGCCGAGCAAACACGAGACATCGAACGCAAGCGACAACGGCAGACTGCGGAGATACAGTCAGTGACGTCGTTCTCTCCGTCGCAGCCGAACGTGTGTGTAACCTCATAATTGAGAAATACCTTAATGAACCGTCGGGATTAACCCAGTGATACACACCGGGGCCGCATGTTTTCAGCTACGCTGGTTAACCATCTTCACGGAGTGGAAGGGCCGATTAATGTTTGTTTGTTAATGCTAATAGCATTATTTGCCTACTTTAGCTGTTTTGAGCCTGCCTATCTATCGAATCTATATAGTATATATATAATATATATATATATATATATATCCTTTTAGGCCGACTCGATCCGCGGCCCAAGTTGTCTACCTGCTTGGGCACTAGGTATGTGTTCGTGGTTGTGATGCCATTGTGGTCACTGCACCTTTGTCATTCCAGATTTGCCATTGGACTCTCGTCATGCCGTCTTCATCACGTCATCACACAGTCATCGTCATGCCATTATCGTCATCACTTTAGTGGTAATCATGCTGTCGTAATTCAATCGTGATTATGGCGCCCTTCTACAAATATCTACAAAGATTCCACAGCTGCCTTGGTTCTCCACAAAAACGTAAAATGTTACCTATCAAGAAAGGAGTCAGGCAAGGAGACACAATTTCTCCAATGATATTCACTGCATGCTTAGAAGAAGCATTCAAGCTATTAGACTGGGAAGGCTTAGGAGTGAGGTTCAACCGCAAATATCTCAACAATCTTCGGTTTGCAGATGAGATTGTCCTGTTCAGGAACACTGGGGTTGAATAATAATAAATGATTGAGGACCTTAATCGGAGAAAGTGTAAGACTTCGGTTGAAGATTACCATGCAGAAGACAAAGATAATGTTCAATAGCCTGGCAATGGAACAAGATTTCAGGATCGCCAGTCAGCCTCTAGAGTCTGTAAAGAGTACGTTTATCTAGGCCAATTACTAACAGGGGATCCTGATCATGACAAAGAAGTTTACAGAAGAATAAAATTGGGTTGCAGAGCATACGGCAGGCATGCCAAATCATGACTGGGAGATTGCCACTCTCATTGAAAAGAAAAGTGTACAATCATTTCATTATACCGGCACTAACATATGGGGCAGAAACTTGGAGGTTAACAAAGAATCTCGAGAACAAGTTAAGGACCGCACAAATAGCGATGGAACGAAAAATGGTAGGCCTAACTGTAAGAGACAGGAAGAGAGCGGTGTGGATCAGAGAGCAAACGGGGATAGCCGAGATTCTAATTGACATTAAGAAAGAAAAATGGAGCTGGGCAGGCCATGTAATGCGTAGGATGTAACCGGGAGGACCATTAGAGTTACAGAATGGATACCAACAGAAGGGGAGCGCAGTCGAGGACGGCACAAAACTAGGTGGAGTGATGAAGTTAAGAAATTCGCCGACGCAAGTTGGAATCAGCTAGCGCAAGACAGGGGTAATTGAAGATCGCAGGGAGAGGCCTTCGTCCTGCAGTGGACATAAATATAGTCTGATGATGATGATGATATCGTCCTTGTCATACAGCCCCGTCAGACAGGCGCTATCATGCATTCGTTGTCAGACCGTCATTGTCATGCCATCGTGGTCATTAATTAGGTCGTCGTCACGCCAACGTCGTCATAAAGGTTTCATGATAGTCATCCTCATACCATGGTCATCACACACTCATTATCCCATTGTCATCGTGCCGTTGTCACGCCATCGTCCGTCATAGCGTCATCGTCATACAGTCGTTGTCATGCATTTGTTGTCGTAACGTCCTCGCTTATGCCGTCGTGGTCAATACGTCATCATTATTGTAACTTCGACATGCGACTCTCGTCATGCCGTCGTCCTGAGCCATCGTCGTCTCACAGTCATCATCATATAGCTGTTATCATGCCATCGGCGTCGCACTGTCGTTTCACCATCGTCATCACTTCAGTAACGTCATTCCATTGTCATCCCGTCATTGTCATACCACCTTCGTCGATCCATCGACGCCATTATTAGAGCGCAGCTTTTAGGCGCCCGTTCCTGCGGCGAGCGTCGGCGTTACTGAGCGAACGAGCACAACGAAGGATGAAAGAGCGAACGCGGAGAGCAGCGGGGGATGATAGACGGCGATAGTGAAGAAAGCGCGTGGAGGAAAACGAAGGAGGAAGGTGCAGCGGAACCATGGGGATGAAAGAGGAGAAAGAGAGTTTGGCGAAAGCGTGAAAAGAAAAGCGTAGTGCAGCGCAAGACGGGCTCTGCGGCGACGATGGCTGCGAGATGGCGCCAGAGTAGCGCGCGTCGTCTGGAAGGTCTGTCTGTGGTGGCTGCTGTGAATCGCGCCCAAACGTCACCCACGCGCTGCTTCTTGCGATCCCCCGATTAGCGAGGCAGTCACGCCATACTTCGTTCACAACGATTAAGCGCACAACGTTTGTGCAACAGGAGGAAAGCCGCAAGCGCATATTAGTTGCGCTCTTCTCGTCGTGAATGGCGCGTATGACAACGTTGCACATGACACCATCAACAACTCCCTGGAGACTATTGGAATCGGTGGCCGCATGCTTCGTTGGTTATCCGACAACATAACTCACCGGTCGCTTTTTGTACAAACAGAAAAGATGACCCCACAGCTGAACATTACACGTACTGTGGCGTGCCTCAAGGAGGAGTATCAGTCCCACGTTGTTCGATGTGGTACTCATTGACCTAGCTGACGTTCTACCAAAAAAAAGTCGCAGTTTCTTCCGAAAGGCGAAGCATCGATTGCGATAGCACATTAGTAGACAGCTATACGAAGTAAGGATAGTACTTTATTGGCCGTATCGACTTGTAAACGCGTGCTTGCTAACTAAATTAACAAGCATAGTGTCAGCGCGCACTGCAAACATGAACACATCACACTCGATGACCGTGGACACTCGCTGTCAAAACGCTGGTATGAGTAAACGCGGCAGCAGCAGCAAGCGAAGTGACCATCGTGCTGTTGTCTATCGCTTCAGCGAAAACTGAGCGCCGAGAACACTCAGCACGCACAAAGCTACGAGCCGCCAACGCACCTAGACCCCCCCACGCAGATCGCTCTAATGATACGGCCGCGCGCAGCCGGCACCTACGCAGTTGCAGCCGGATTTAAATGCCCCCCCCCCCCCCCCCCCTGCTTCTCCTGCCCCCGATGCCTCGCAACGTTGGGAGCCTCGCACGCAGCGAAAGACGGCGGACTTCCTGCCCGCTTTCTTCCACTTTGCGCGTACGAAATTGAGCCGCGCTCGTAGGCTCCCCTCGCACGCTTTCACTCGCACATATATCGTAGGGCGCTCGGCGACGGTGTTATCGCCCTTAGACTTTATACGGAACCTCACGGCGATGGCGACGACGACGGTGACGGCAGAATTTCGCCTAGATTGTCTATGGCCGGTTTTTTGTAGCGATGCCTTTCCGGTAATAATGCCTTTTCGCGCTTATCGCGCTTTGTCAATGGTCGGAGCGACGGTCCGCTCGCGTTACCAACGGGATCAGCCGGCCGTGAGCGGTGGATGATAAGACTAGAGTAGAATAAGTCATAATGCCTCGCTACAAAATCGCGGCCCATATCTGCTATCGCAATAAAACAGTCTACCGCAGATGGCATTTGCCTTTGGACTGCTGCGGTTAAGGCCCGTTTATAGTCCTACGTTATCGACGCGCGGGCTAGCGTCGTTCGCGGCCAGCCGCACTATGCTGGTTGCGCTGCGCCAGCCGAAACGCCATCTACTCTATACTCCGACGCGTGCGCCGTCAGCTGTTATCTTCGGAGCATGCGCAGAACGTTCCCAAGCCAGCGCGCCGCTTTAAAGGGAGACTAAAGAGAAACCTGAAGTTGAGCTTTAATGGTAGGTTATCCTATCACAATCACAGTCATACCATTTTTACGGAGAATAGATGTTTAATACGCGAGAAAATAGCGAAAAACTGAAGGATATGTGCTGACGCCCCATTGAATTTCCCGCACTACACGCTCGTGACGTCGGAGATTACAAACGCAGGCCGGTCGCGATTGGTCAAGAGCGATTTATCGCTGTTAATAAAACGCAAAATTAAATACAGCTTAAACGTACATAAACAGCATTTGCCAACTTTTTAAACCGTTTCAAGCGAGGAAGTACAAGTTTAGCGCAAAATTAAATAAGAAAAAATGGCATGGCGATACATCCGGTCGTGATAGTTTCGTAGTTTCGTTTTTGGCCCATGCATCATCGCGCGCGCCTGTTCCGCTCTACAGTGTTTGGTTGCGTGTTGCGTGTCTCGGAAAAACGTTGACTTCGCGGGAAACAGCCAGAAAATGCCTCGTTGGTGTAGTGTTGAGGGCTGTATAAATGGCCTAAGGCGCTTGCTCAGGGGCAGCGGCAGTGTTGACTCGATTGTGTCCTTTCATGTGGTGACGCGCGGTCAGCCCCGGCTCCCCGGCGTTCGCAATGGCTCAGTGCTCTGCCCATGATAAAACGGCAAAAGAGCCAGAGAAACCGATGGTGTGCTCTCTGCATTTCTCGCCCTCGGATTATGTGTATAATCCTGCCCTCAGAAAGTATCTTGGTGTGCCCCAGAGGCCAGTCCTTTCTCGGGCAGCTGTTCCCTCTATGCGGCCTTCATTAAACCCCCTACCGGCGCCCCTGCAACAGCAAACTGGCGGCTCGGTGAGTGCTGAATGTCATTAAATAAAGCCACGAAATAACCATACCGAGTACGTGCGCAACTTTCTACGCTTGTTCTGTCGGGAACATCGTCGCCTGGCGAACCGGACACACGCCTTCCGCCGGAAACACCTACCGCTCGAGCACGGAGGATCATTTCGCGCTCCGTTTCACTGAATATCGCTGAAATGCAGTCCTGTTTCCCTGGTGAGCTCTTCGTTACAAGGTTCAGCGGCAGCAACGGTATCAATCGCGGCGAACGCAAACGCAGCGGCCATGCAGCCATGGTGCAGCCAGCGCCTCGGCCGTTTACGCAAAAGTTGGCGTATCATGGCGCATTCTGATTCGCTGAGAGCAATGAAATCTGTGACGACACTGCTTCAGCGCCAAATCTGGGGCGAGAGAAATTGAGGAAGAGATATTTGGTCTTTGTTTACGAATTTCTCCGCTAATAACTCATATTTTTGCACCCAACAAAAACTGCATGCATTCCTGAAGGTCCCTCTTTTATTCCAGCTGAACTTCCTGTTTCTCTTTAGTGTCCCTTTAAACCATCGGCGAAGCCGCGTGGGCGCCTTTATTTCTTCGCGCGAAATGCATTGTGGGTCGGCGCAAGTCGGCGCGACCAACGCGCGAATGGGTCAGGAGCCAATTCAGCGCCGGGCCCGTCGGGGCGCGTCGGAAGCCGCCGGTTACGTTGGCTGCGCCGGTGCGCTCGACTATAGAGGGGTTCGTTTTCGCCAACGTGACGTAGCGTGCGCGCGCTCGTTCGCGTTACGTCGGACTATAAACGGCCCTTTACTCGCCTTCAGGTGCGCGCGAAATTGCAGCGGGCAGCAACTTTCACATCAGCATACCTTCAAAAACAAGGCTTGACTGTATCGACCGAGAAATGTGCATTGATTGCATTCACACGTAAACCTATGACGTCATACCCAGTCTCCATTAATGAACGCATCACCAATTATGGAAAGACCCATCGATTGTTGGGTGTAATAATCGGGAAAACATGGGGCACATCTGTACGCTCTATTCTTCAGTTGTACAGACTACAGAGCTCTATTTTAAGGATTTCTGCGCTACAGCCTTCCAGTATTGTCCAGTACGTGCAAATCAAATGTCTGCTCATTGGAGAGCTTACAGTGCCAAGCACTGCGCACGTGTTTAGGACTTCCTCACTGCATGTTCGTCGACATCTGCAACAATCGTGCCCGCCAAAGACCATCCCATCCAAACATAGGTTGCTGTGGATTGTCTCAGGGGGCATATTCGTCATCTTTCCCGCGTCCCCGATCACCACTTGGCGTTCTTGCCCACGCAGAGACCTCGTGCCACGTTCTCTGAAGTTATCATAACCAATCCAGATTATCTTCCATCAGGATACACACCAGCACCAAGGCCTTCATTTCCCTTGTGGTGCCTCCAACAGCCTCATGTGCGCCTAAGTATTCCGGCTGTAAAGAAGAAGGCCAATCACACAAACATAGCAATGAAATAGATGACGCTGCTATTAATAAATGCGAGGTAAAGGCACCGAAGAGACATCTATATTGATGGTTCGGTCTCATCTACCAGCTTTTCAGGTGCCATTGTCATTCCGGCTAAGAAAACTACAATCAAATTCAAACTGTCGCACATGACAACATCAACGGCGGCAGAGCTTACTGCCCTGCGTGCTGCCGTAAAATACCTTCTGCAAGAGACGCCTCAGAAATGTTTCATCGTTTGCGACTCTAGGGCAACCAGAGTCTCCATTTTGCACTATATCACAGGGCTCATGAGCAGCTTGTATGTGAGTTAAGAGAGGGCCATCATCAAAGTATCGCTAAAGGGCATGAAATTATATTTCAGTGGGTGCCTGGGCATACCAGCATTGCTGGTAATGGTCTCGTCGACGAAGCCGCCCCATCCGCCCATGTAGAAGCCCGACCAGTACCGATCCCCTTATCCAGGACCGACGCTGCAAGACAGCCTCATTTCGTGGCTAAAGCTATGACCCACAATATTGGTCTTTTCCCAACCTCCCAAAGGATCATCTTGATATACTTGATCCATCCCTAAAGCTACAAGTGCCATCAAAAGTTTCCCGCTCTGAGGTGACAGTGTTGTGCCACCTCTGGCTCGGGGTGGCACTTACAAAGGCCTACGCGTTCCGCATCGGAATGAGGGATACGACCATGTGCGACTTTTGTGGAACTACAGAAACGATTGAACACATCTTATGTTTCTGTCCCCGGTACGACGTCGAGCGTGAACTTCTCCAGACGGCATCGAACCGGCTGGACCCTAGACCATTTTCGGAATGAAGACCTTGGACCATGGCCGTAGGGATCGATGGCACGGAAATCCACGAAAGCGTTATTGCAGTACCTCAAGTCTACAGGTCTTGTCGACCTCTTGTAAACCAGTACGTGTCTTCAAATGCGCGCGAAACTGTGCTCTCCTTCTCTCTTTTCATCCATATATCCCCTCCCCCAGTGCAGGCTAGCAAACCGGACGCGCATCTGGTTAACCTCCCTACCTTTCCTCTCGTCTATTTCTATCTCTCTCTCTCTCTCACCGGGACTTCTCAGTGATTTCGAATTACTCTAAAAAGTCTAGTTAACAGAGGAAGAATTCATGTCAATCGACAGTACTAGCCATCATTCCCACGATGACCGAGCCTGTCAGTTCCCATATGCTTGCAGTTCTCACGGGCACTAGCGCCAGAGTTGCTTCTAGTAATCGTTGAAGGAAGCTCGATATATATATATATATATATATATATATATATATATATATATATAGCTCTGCCACCGGTGCAGCCACCAATGTCACTGCTTCCTCTGCCGCTCATTCTGTTAGTCTCATCTGCCCGTGTGTCCATTCATTGCACGACTGAAGCATTGCCATGCTGGTAATGCATAGCCGGCTTGAGAGAACCCTAAACTTCAGTTTAGACTGAGGCTGGTATCACAGCTAGAACGAAAGTGGCCATTCATTAATGGGCGAATACTACTTAGGACTTTCATGAGGGAAATAGAGGCCACATACTACATCAGGGAGGCTAATTCTTGCTCTGGCGAGGGAGTATCCATTAGAGCCCAACTCTTAGGCGGCCGTTTATGCAGCGAGCGTCCCTCGGCGCTGCGATACCTCGTAACCAAGCGAACGAGCAGAGCGAAAGATAAAAGCGAACGCGTAGTGCAGCGGGGAGATGAAAGAAGAGAGCGTGAGGCGGAAAGCGGAGGAGGAGCGGAGGGGAGACGGCCTGCGCATGCGCTGAGTTGCTGGCGGCCACGGAATCCACCGCCGCGTGGGCGATCTCATCTGCGCTTCGAAGGGGAGGCAGGGTGGCGTGAGGTGGGGAGGGCTACGCTCGTCCGCGGCGTCAGCTGCTGAGGTAAATCCAATAATTAAAGGAAGAAAAGGTAAATTTGGGGTGTTTCATTCAGATTAAGGAGTGCACTGATTGGTGGTGATCAGTGCTAAAAAGGACTAATCTCGGAGTGACGCCAAAAAGTCTCCGTCACTCCTCCTGCTCTCGTTGCCGCTTCCAGTGTCTACAGCTTTCAGTAGCAGTGGCGTAGTCAAGGGGGGGTTGGGGGGGTTCAAACCCCCCCCGAAACTTTTTGCACCCCCCCCCCCCACTACCCCACCCTTTTCTCTCGTCGCTTCGCGCTGACATATTTCAAGAAACCGGTGCTACTTTCACACTTTCATTCCTGGGCGCTTCCGTTTGGGTTGGTAATTTACAGCGAATCATGTCTGCATATCGTTTGTCAAGGCCTTGACACTCTGTGAGGTTTTGGGCGCGAATGTGGCGGCCGCATTCTGAAACAACAAATGCGCAACAAATGAAGCAACAAATGCGGCAGCCGCATTTTAGATGAAGGCGAAAATGCTCGAGGCCCGTTTACTTAGATTTAGGTGCACGTTAAAGCATAGAATAAAGAACCAACTTTCGTTAAAGTCCCCAGGTGGTCGAAATTTCCGGTATACATTTCCGGCGCTTCCCTTCAGGTGCCGGTTAGGCCGCGTTCGCGTAGGAACTTGGTCTCGAAGCTGTCGGAAGCGGCAAAATCTTGCAAAAATCCGCCCGCCTAGGCGGCAAAACAGGCAGAAAAACAGGCGGCGAGCCAAATTGGTCTTAGACCGATTTTTTCGCCATGGCGAAGCGGAAACGCGGCGGAAAGTCGTTCTGCTCGACCGGAAGCTACACTAGCATGTAAACTTCCGGTCGTAACATTGAACATGGCACCAAAAGTGTGGGCTGTAATGCTGATCGACGCGATCAAGAACCACCCCTTGCTCTACGACAAGAGTGGCACTCAAACGTACTGTCAGCAATACTCGCGATAGTATTCAACATCGCGCGACAGGAGGTGCGGCAACGAAGCCTTGGCGTGACCCAACTTCTTACACTTTTGCAAAGCCAGGCGAACCCACCACTGCCGTTTCCGAGGTTTTCTTGTCTTCCGTTTATTCATTGTCCATTTCTAGAAAACAACTAGGTAGAAGTATAAAAGCCATTTCTTCTTCCACTTCCATGGAAGACAATAGTTAGGCAGATTCCTCGTTGGCGCTCCATAATTCTCCTCGCACGTGCACGGTATGTTGCAGAAGTCGCGGGGTGCTTTTCTCGTCGCGACGATAGATTGGGAGCGTAGGTCTCACGTAGGACGCGCAGGCTTCGGCGAGCCTCAACACAAGGGCCAGCCCGGGTTTTAGCTTTGATGTTCCCGTTGCCGCTTTCATGTCCTGGAGGCGCCGAAAATAATACGAAATGATGAAATGTTATTACAACTTGTAAATAAAAGCTATTAAAGAAATATAATCACGCCTATAGGCAGCAACCTGTGACACAGCGCTACCGCGCCCGTGTGAGGAGAATTACAGAACGCCAACGAGGAACTTACCGAAGGTCGCAGATGACACGCGAAATTGCGCAAGATGATCACTTTTGATGACGGGTGGGTCAGTGAATGAACATACCGCTCGAAATAATGCGATAATGAGCGCCACCACGCCGACAAACGTACGCAGACTAGATGGATGTGGACGAAAGCGGCAGCGCGGCCGCGGTGGTAGCAAAACAAATGTGAACTTGGACATGCGCGGAAAAGATTTTCCGGCCGCTTTGGCCTCTCCACCCGCTTGCCGCTTCCCAAATGTGAACGTAGCCATAGTCTGCAGCGCAAAACGTCTCTCGTTTGCGATTGCGCCCCTACGGAAGGCTGGTAGTTACTGTTGTGTTGCTGAATCCCAAACCAGCAATTACGAAAGGCTGGTAGTTGCTGTTGTGTTGTGGAATCCCAAACCAGCAATGTACACACGAAGGGGTTGATGACAGCAGTGAAATTCCACCGACTCGCAACAGAATGCTCGAAACAGACAGCCGACAAGCATGAATTACTGCTGTGCGCAGTACAGCGTAAGTAAACTCTTGTTGCAGGCGCTGACAGTTCTCGTCGGAGTTCACGCGTCCTGAGAATTGATTATGTGCACTATGCACTGAACAAGACCGGAGTTCATTCCTGCATCACTAGTACACCAATCAGTCGAGATTCTGTGAGGTACAAGGCCACTTCCTGTTTGCACCGGCCTAAGTGAAGCAGAACTGACTCGCACGCACTACTTAAAATGCGTACACATGCCATAACTATGCAGTGCGGTGAAATATTCTGTACAATTCTGAATCTGTTGACGTAAAGGCAAATGACGGCTGCACGCTCGCACACAGCGGAAGACACAGCGGCCCATGCACTTGCCGCAGGAAATGTAAGGCGACGAAAGCTTCGTAAAAAAAGCATTACACGTTTTTGCGCGTATTTAAGTTTTCTAGCGCAAAGACGCAGCGAACAAGCTATTGCTATGGGAGTAGGTATAGCCTGGTAACACGTGCATTTTCAAATGTATAGCCGTCCTTGACCTGTGAAACGCACTTCGCCCCGACGAGGACGACGCCATCTACGCTTAACGGAGATTAACAATTAATGATGTCTTCTCCGATCGGGCGGGTCGTCTCAATGATGCGTTTTCAAAGACTGGTCCATTCAGTGGCGCGATGAGAGACGGTTGCTCCAAACGCCCACTGTACCTGTCGTACTTACTGTATTTTACTGAGCTTTTACTTAATTTCTTCACAAGCACACAGTGCCACACACACACGCGAGGGGGGGGGGGGGGGGGTCCCATGTCTTTGATATACATGCATAGAGTGTGCTTAAACTACCGATACTTATTATCGATCACGTCACGTAGTGGAAAGCAGACGCTTGCCCCCTCCCCCCCCCCCCGGTCGGGCCGATGAACCCCCCCCCCCCGAAAAAAATTTCTGGCTACGCCCCTGTTCAGTAGGTTTAGCTACACCTAATATCAACCGCCATTTATGGCTTTAGTCAGTCAAAAGTGGGCATCTACATACATCTGCGCTAGAGACGCATCCTGCCAGCCTACTTCAAAACTTTATACTTTAAAAACACCACGCATATGATCTGAGGGACGTTTCTGTACTTGAAAAATATTACCACCTAGTGTTTTGGAGAGAAAACACACGGAGAAGACGAGAAAGTAGAGGATCTAGCTGAACGGTTTTGAGCCAGGACTAAACACCTTGTCACCTTGTTCGCCTTGTCGTCCAACCGCATGACAAAACTGGTGGAGGTGCTGGGTACGACGACGACGACGCATCCCATGCACAAGACCCCGTCCGGCAGCAGGAACCCGAGTCCTACGCCCGTGAACACCCCAGTTCACAGAGCAAGGCGTCGACAACGAGGCTTGCCACCAGAGACACCAGGACAGCCTGCTATGATGTCGTCTCAAATCACCACGGAAGTTCCGACGCCTCTTCCTCCGACATATTGTATCCTTCAAAACCCGCTGCCGCACCCTGCCTTTCACGGAGATTTATATGAGGACGTGGATGACTGGCTGAGTGAGTTTGAACGCGTCGCTGCGACCAACTGCTGGGATGATGCCACAAAACTCCGGCGCGTGTACTTCAACTTAAAGGACGCCGCCCGTACGTGGTTCCAAAATAGGGAAGACGTGTTAACATCCTGGCGTGAATTCCGACATCATCTTCTGGAGTGCTACAGGAACACCGACCGCCGCGAACGCGCTGAGCGTGAACTACAATCCCGCGTTCAGATGCCGAATGAGTCCGTCACCATGTACGTCGAAGATATGACTCGACTTTTCAAACGAGCGGATCCTGCTATGCCTGAGGACGAAAAGTTACGCCACCTGATGCATGGTGTGAAGGAGCAACTGTTGCTGGTCTGGTGCGAAGCCCTCGAAAAGTGCTGGCCGAGTTCCTGACTGAAGCTGTGACGATGGAGAAAGTTCTTCATCAGCGGTCTGCCCTCTTTGATCGGCAGGTGAATGCCACGTCAGCTCCCGAATTTTTGGCCACCTTAGGGAGCAGTAGCATCGAATGGGCTCACGAAATTGTTCGCTCTGTCGTCCGCAAAGAAATGGAGAAGCTGCACGGAGTGAGACAGCCAATGGTTGGCTCCATCGCTAGTGTTATCCGCGATGAGGTTCAGCAAGCACTGCAGAGCCACCGATACCCACAGATGCCCAACGTGGTGCCCACTGATGCGGGACTGGCCCCCATGTTCGCAGATATTCAGCCCCGTACTTATGCGGACTGCTTGCGAAACTCCATGCCTGTTTCTCGCCCCACAGTCTCAATTCAGACGACGCCGCCAGGTGCAATTCAAGCTGCGCACGCTGGCTTGGAAGTCGAAGGTCGCCATGCACCCCCGCGGAAGTCTGATCTCTGGCGTACGTCGGACAGACGACCCCTCTGCTACCATAGCGGTGAGGCCGGTCACGTCTACTGCGAGTGTCCGTATCGACAACTTGGGTTGCGCAGTTTTTCCATCAACTCGACTCGTCCTCAGGTTGGCCAGAGGCCAAGGGAAATTGATGAGTATCTGGTCCAGCAACGCGTACCTTTCACACGACGTCAATCGCGGTCACCGTCTCCGAGGCGGCCCTCACTCATTCATCCACGTTCCGGGCGACGGCACAGGGCCGCTCGCCAAGCCCCCGTCGGGAAAACTGAAGGCAGCGGGCTTCGGTGGCGAAGTCGCTGGAACTCAAAGTGCGGAAGACCTTTCATCGCCGCTTGTACGGAATGTCGCAGATTCACTGAAAATGGCAAGTTCTACGCTTCAGAAAGACAACACATCGGTCATATCCCCGTATGAGTGCAGCGGCTAAGAATCGCTGGTTACCCCATCTGAACTTGCTGACCGCGTCTCGCTTGACATACCTGTGCTGATAGACTGTCTACAGCTCAGCGCATTGGTGAACACAGGTGCAGATTATTCAATTATTAGCGGGAAATTGGTAACGATTCTTAAGATATTTATGACCCCTTGGAATGGAACGCGCATTCGCACATCTGGAGGCCACGTTGCTATTCCACTGGGCCGCTGTACTGCAAGAGTAAAAATTCGTGCGTCGACGTTTGTAGTCACCTGCCTCGGCCTCCAAGAGTGTTCGCGTCAACTCACCCTCGGTATGGACTTTCTTCGCGAGTACGGCACAATTATAAATCTTCGTGAGCGCAGCGTCACCTTCTCGACACTACGTGCCACAGAGCAAGACGCCGATAGCTGTCGTAAACCTGCGCTGCGTGTTGCTGACGACAGCGTGACATTGCCGCCACGAGCGACTGTTCCAGTAGAAGTCACGTGCGAGAGCCTCCGAGACCGGGACGCGGTCGCCGAAAGCAACGTCTCTCTTTTGCTCCTTCAAGGTGTATGCGCTGCCCGAAGCCTGCTTCGTGTTCATGATGGGCGTTCGCAAATACTCCTCACAAATTTCAACTACGAACATCGACATCTTTTCCATCGCACTACCGTCGCCTATGCAGATCCTGTCTCCGACGTCGCAGAGTGCTTCGCATCCGAGGAAATTAATGGTGATGATAAGTTTCTTGACCACATCCACGTCAATTCGAAGCTCTCGGACGAGAGGAAAGCTGCACTTCACGACCTTTTAAAGGTATTTCAGTCTTGCTTCGCCTCTTCGTCTAAAGTCCGCCAAACACCCCTCACCAAGCACCGAATAATTACCGAGGATGATGCTCGCCCTATCCGACAACATCCCTACCGTGTCTCTGCTAAAGATCGCGAGGCGATTCAGACGCAAGTAAAGGAGATGCTCGACGATGGAGTCATTCAACCATCCAACAGCCCGTGGTCGTCACCAGCGGTTCTAGTGAAAAATAAAGATGGAACACTACGCTTCTGCGTTGATTACAGGAAGCCAAACAGCATCACAAAAAAAGATGTTTACCCGCTCCCTCGGGTCGATGACTCTCTCGACAGGTTGCGGCAAGCGAAGTACTTTTCATCCATTGATTTAAAAATTGGCTATTGGCAGATTGAGGTTGATGAGCGAGACCGAGAAAAGACGGCGTTTGTAACCCCGGACGGCCTTTATGAATTCCGAGTTCTTCCTTTCGGCATCTGTTATGCTCCGGCCACTTCCCAGAGGATGATGGATACCGTTCTCGCGGGCTTGAAATGGCAAAGCTGCCTTGTTTACCTCGATGATGTAGTCATATTTGCTGACACCTTCGAAGAACACCTGAAGCGCCTAAGAATGGTACTGGAAGCGACTCGCTCAGCTGCGCTCAACCTGAAACCTCAAAAATGTCATTTCGGCTATGAAGAGCTGAAATTCCTTGGACATGTCGTGAGGGGAGATGGAGTTCGCCCCGACCCGGACAAAACTGCAGCCGTCGCCGCTTTTCCTGTTCCAACAGACAAAAGAGCACTGTGACGTATAAATAGTAGCCCCCCTGTACATGCCCTTACATTAAGCACGGGCTACATACTTGTAATTATAAAGCTCCGCGGCAAAGCTGAAACGCCGGGACGAGCGCTTCGTCTGCCCTGTTCTCGTCCCTTTGTTTCAACTTTGACGCACTGCTTTATAAGTACGGTTTTGGGCCTGAGAAAATGAAGGAATTAATGGCATGCTGCTGAGCTCTCTGAACACGAGGATTTCAACAACGCGGATTTGGAACAACTCCCATGGAAGGGTTCCCTGCGACGCCAACATGCTTTTCCTTGACGCATGGGAAGAAATTTACAGCTTTAGGGCTACGGAGCTAGCAAGTATGCTTGTGGTGGCAATCAGCGAAGCGGTGTTGCCAACTCCCTTTTGAGCATGTCGGTAAACTGACCCAAAAAGTCGCTCAAATTTCGCAAAGTGGATCTAGAATTGTCGCCAAAATTTCAACTGAATTTTATATAATCTTTGCGTTTTCAGGAACGCTCTTATATAGGCTAAAGAAGGCTTAATGTGTCTGATAATACATTTCTAGTGGATTTGTGTTTATGGAAGTCAAGAATAAATAGTGAATTCACAAGTTGGATGTAACGGAATTTCACTTCTTTAATCGCAAGTTTTAAGGTTACAAATCCACCACGGTTCAAAAGAACATGCTTACCCAGAATTCCCTAGCGTAAACACACACAATCGGTTGACGTTATACCTGAAAATTTTCCGGTTTCTAGAGCTTGTAAAAAAAATTAATGGTGCCACACGATCTTTGTCACGTTGTTAACATGGCAATGACATTTACGTGACTTTTGTACAGGATAAATTCTACTTGCCGCCCCTTGATCTGCTTGAAGGATCTGTTCAGTATTGATTAATATGAAAGTCGCGAGAAACGACCCATACTTTCATGAAGTAGCCCAGCCGCTCCGATATCTTTGTGCAGTTTTGTACAGTTCGTATCTTTTATTCCCCTACTCCGTTCTCAATTTCACTCTAAAACTTAATGAAACAAGTCTTCGTAATTTAAATTATTTCTACACTTAAGGAAATTCAGCCAATAGGAGACACCCATAGCGAAACTGAAGTACTCTTGAAGACTCATTCTTATGCGTTTTATAAATCATGGAAAAAAGACTTTCATTTTGTGAGTACAATGTGAAGTCTGTTTCCTTCGACGGAACTGGCCACAGCAGGGCCTCCCTGAATGGAGACACAGGTTGCTTCGTCATGGTCGCAGAACTTCTCCTGCACGTTCAAAAGTTTATTTTGAAACAAATTTTGTGACTACGAAGGCGCTAAAATGTTGCCAATTCTTCTGTAATGTCACTAAACCAAATTAGGCGCCGCTTCACACTAAGTGGTGCGAAGAGTGGGCAAACAGCGAAGCCGGGGGCTTCCCTAGCTCTCATTTGGCTGGTTCTTAGCATTGTCTTTGCTTTCCTTTGCTTAACTTGGTTTGGCTTGGCTGGTTCTTAGCCAAACTTAGCCGACCCCGAGTATCGGGACGATACTCGGGGTCCGCGCGCCGTCTTCTAAAGGCCACTTTATAGTCCGACGTAGCGTTGACGCGTGAGTGCGCTTGGCACATGGACGCCATGCCAGCGATAGCGCAGCACTCTAGTCCGGCGCGAGGTGTGGCCGACGAACGCCGGATACGTCGGCCGCGCCTAGCGCTGTGGCGAAGCTAACCTGTTATAGGGTATAAATAGTAGCCTCGCCGAGTGATGACGTCACGTGCGTCGCCTTACGACGCCTTGCACCAGCTCTGCGAGGCGTTGCTAGGCAACTTGCTGCGGTGACGTCATCGCCAGGCGCAGTTTTCTGCTAACGCTACATCGCCGAACCAAAAGCTTAAACAGTTCCGCTGTTAAAAAAGTCACCGTTCGCTAAATAGAAAGATTTGTCACTAAAATCACCCAAAAGTAGCTAAATTTATTTACAACATTGCTAAAATGGCAACACTGAAGCAAAGTGTTAGCTCCGTTACACTTTTTTTATAGGCTGGCGTATGGCATATGAGTTAAAATGTGCAACTGCATGCAACATATCACGGTAATTTTAAAATATGATAAATCACTTTTAATGCTAATTTTAATTTGTGTACAGTTTTACCATAGTCCCTTAATAGCTTTTTCTGGTCACGAAACTCCCGCCTCAGTTTGATATAGAGCCAGCGGCTGCCGCTAGGGGCGCCATAGTAAAAGAAAGGACACCTAGCCGAGCGGTCACCGCAGGCGGCGGCGGTATTTTTTCTGCTGTGGTCGCGTTGCGGCCGAAAGCCCAGCTTCTTTTCAATTTTATTTACATTATATTTTGCCGTAGCAGTTACAGTATCCAAACTTGAACATCTGAGAGTGTTTTCTAAACGAAATCAAAGCGCGTACAAAAAGTAAACACTCTCAAAGTCAGCTGGCGGCTCCGTGTGTCAGCAGACGACGCGCATAGAATTCTTTTTACTGAGAAATCTGTCGTTAGTTGGCCCAACCGGCTTCGATTAACAACTTTTAAGCAACATTTAAGCGCTGTACAAAGCATAAGCCATTAGCGGCGTGGCGTTGCCAGTAAACGACAACCTGAGCTCAAGGTCATGTACTCGACTGCACTCGAGCTGTTCAGGCGATGGTGACAGATTGTAATCGCACGTAACATAAAATGTTCTATGACGTCACAAATAGTTTGGAACAGGTACATCGGCAGATCTTAGCCATGAATGAAGCGCTTGCTTGAAGGGAAGTATTCTCATTTTCACGTATCGCAAGCTTTGCTAGTTTTCGTGCGTATTATTCCAAATGTGCGAGAAACTTTTAAACGCGATTTTCGTTGCCAATATGCCCTATGAAAACGCAAATGGATTATTATGCCCGACTGACTCAGCACTGCGCTTATTAATCTTTAACTCGCACAAGCATAGTGACGAAGATTGACGGTCCGCTGCACTCAGTAGCATACCTCCTTGGCGAACTGCGACGCATAATAGTATTTGAATCGCGAGCTTCCTTTGAAGCAAATGTAGCCGTTCCAACTCGCGAAAATTCTTATGAGAAATAACATTTAATTTTCGCTTTCACTCAGTACTGCTGTAGTGTAGAGCTCAAAAACGATCTGAAAGTTGTACTGACACAGAAAACTGACATCTTGTTTTTCCTGTTGCACTAAGTTCCTAATGTCCCATTTATCACGGCTGGCAGCCTTCTTTGCTTCATGCAGGAAACAAAATTACTTCTGTGGCAGGGCCCCTTTTGTAAGCCGTGCAGCGCTGAGGTAGCAACGTTAAGCAAATGTTAGAATTGTCAATAGCTGTTGCTATCAGCACGCGAAATCCATAGGCAAGAATTCAAACTAAGTGCTTATGCGAATAATTTGCCGTCTATAAATATCAACACACGGACAGTGCAATTATGGTTACAGCTCGGTCATAAATATTTTATTGTTTAAACCAGAACAAAGTTTTTATATGTGCTTATGTTCTCGTGGATGTACTAATAGGCCCCGATGATGTTATTTGCAATATATAAATGAAACAAATCTTGTAAACAGAACAGGCGACTGAGAATCACGCATACACACACACACACACACACACACACAAACACAGGCCGTCGAAAACACGAGGAATTGCAGTAGGCCTGAGGCGCGGCTTGTCCCTCGGCAACGATACGGCGTCACCGTCTATCGTGAAATCCATCATCCGTACGGAGATGGATGATGGATAAAAGTACTTCGCGCACACACGCACATGCTTGGACTCGAAGCTGAAATCGTCCGTTTCTTGCCGTGGTATGGCTCGCTTCCAATTTTCGAAGTGCTCACGAACACTAGGCATGCAAAATAGCGATACCTTTTCGGCAGTGCCTTTGCAGCTGGAACGGCCCGCCGACACAGAACACCTGAACGGCATCGTCAAGTGAACGTGCCGCTTCAATTGTAGAATGCCACAATTCGGATCTTGCCTAAAAATCAATCACAAATATAAAGTACGCGTCTAAAGCACACGCCGGCCGCATCTGCAGTCTCTCCAGGTTTAACGCGGAGAAAGGTGGCCTCTCAGCTGCGGTGGCGCCGCAGCGCGGCGGCTTCATGCGACATATCAAGCTCTCCCATAGAGTGACGGCGGAGTTTCGTGACCAGAAAAGTATTGAGGGACTATGGTTTTACTAATAAAATGAAGTGTGTATGAGTATCGTGATGCTTAATAACCAAACAACACAAATACATAATCAATACATAATAGCAAATATCGACTATAGGCACTGTACTATATACACTCTACACACTGATGTTAATATTGATGTTAAGGTATGAAAGCTAGTGAGAACTATATGCCGAAAGAACCTCGACGAAAACTCACATCTGGTTTCCCTTTCCCCCGCTCTAGCACAGAAGCTATCGGATCACATCAATACGCCGGTTATTTTCTCGATAGGAAAAAAAACATTTCTTGGTGAGAGCCAGCGACAGGGTGCCTACACACTTATACTCGCTTTTGTGATGCAAAACGCTACGCGTATTTATCTTGTCATCCTGCTTCTGGAGTAGTCTGAGCTCACGAGTTCTTTGTAACAGCACGTTGCACGAGTACCACATGGTCAGCCATGGCAGAGCACGTGGTCAGCCAAATGGCCACCAGTTGGCGCTTGTGTCCTGTGCGCTTCTGGTTCTCCTTCCACGTCTCTTTAATGTTTCAAGTCACGTTCTCACGTTGTTCTGTCTCTTGGTAATATGCCGTGACTCCAGCAACAGCCTCTTATAGGAGTTGAGTACTCTTAGCGGTATTAAATAGTCCATTCTAAGGTCATCTTGAAGCGGGCATTTTCTGAATTTCAAAGATGGCACTGGAATTTTGTGTGATGATGCTCGCACGGTTTACGTGTTCCCTGATTCTTTTGTTCGAGATTTTGATCCCACCTACAGTCAGAGCACTCTTTGCACTTAGTGTCTTGCAGCTATTTTGTTCATTCTATTATAACGTTCTAGAGCGCCCGCAGACAAGATCAAGCCATTCAGCTTCCATTCTAAAAACACATTATAACGTACTTTACTTCGGTAGCACACGACACTGCTAACCTGCTGGTCCCACTGCTTGGGCTGGTCCCAAGAACCCAGAAACATCCGAGCAGCAGGGTAACATATTTCGTAATGATTATATAAAACAATTGCGATTATATAAATACAACAGCATTGATCATGTAGTGAATAAAGAAAGACATATTTGAATCATAACTGAATCAGACAGTTTAAACACAAAGAAAAACAACTGAATCATTTAGAGGCGTGAAAAAAAGTTAAAAAGATCAACTGGTGAACACAACAGTACATCAATTTCATTACTCAACAGTTCATTGAGTAGCCTAGGCAGTCGTGAACGTAGCATTTGCTTGCCGCACGTAAGAACCCATAATTAAAGAAAAAAAGTTGCAGAGGATCCCTAAGCATATTATTTTGAGTTTTGAACGCGAAAGCATTTGTTTCGGCTAGGCTGCAGTTTCGGAGGGGTGCTGCAAAGTAGCCTTGCCGAGTTGTGTTATAAAGAATAATGCTATGACAGAGGCCGAATAGCGTAAATTACATGATGCGGTATAGCCAAAATGGTGTCCACACCACTTTACATGTCCTCTTGTATTTCGTCGTCGAGACAGTATGCATCCCAGATCTTGGGTATCTCGAAGTAGCAGCACCGCCACAGCGTTGTTGGAGGCGTCATTTAACAGTCTCCGGTGTCGTCATCCTCTTGTCGTTCCGGTGACGGCATATACTGGCGGGGGGCACCGCGGCTCCAGGTTGTTGCTGCGGCGGAGTGGAGTGCGCGCCCAGTGTTGCGGCGGCTGATGTTGGCGTCGGCGTCAGTTCCGGCGGGAGATGTCACGTGCTTTCCGTGTGCGTCTTTTGCCGACGCATTTTGCCTCGCGCTCGTGCTACAGTGTACTAAAATAGCACGCTGTACTCGTTCAACTGCTCACGCGTTCGTTGTCGTCTTCAGATGTTGACGCCGGTGTCAGTTCTGGCGGCAGAGGTCACGTGGTTTCCGGGCACGGCTTTTGCGGACGCATATCTTGCGGACGCCAGATGGGTGCGCGCTAGCCAAGAAACGCTTTCGCGTTAAAAACATCCCAAGACGTCACCCAAAGAGCTGCTGCTCCTACACTCATGTCCCGGTATTCCGGTATGACCGCAACGCTATCATGCGATCACGTGGCGCTAATTTTTTCAGTGTGCAATCCCAATCCGTTTAGATATTCTAACAACGTTTCCTGACGTCTAAACGAGCATGCTCGAAAAAAAAAAAAGGTGTGACTGAGTAACATTTGTACGGATGCTCTCCGCAGCGCCGAAACTCCCCAATCTTCAGCCAGCTCGGACAGCTATTACGGGACATGACGCGCTACCAGGCGACGGTGAACAACAGCGCCTATCTCGCCAACCACTACCCGTACGAGAGGCGGGAGCTCATGGTCACCGGATGGGCGACCCGTCTCGCCAGCAGCATCCCGCGTCTGCCGGAGGCCCAAGCGTTGGTCAAGGCAATAGGCGCGGCGAAGAGCCAGGACGGCAGGCGGCAATCTTTCAGTGGCATTCCCGAAGACCAGCTCTACTTTTTGGTCACCTGTTTCATGCGGTGCAGCTCCGCTGGCCGCGTCCTCCAGATGCAGGTGCGATGCGGGAATCTCCTTCGTATACACTGTCGCTGTTGTGGCGTTTAGTATTTAGTATTCTTTAGGAGAGGTGGACGCCTGACGAGCTCAGCGAACGCTTTGCCCTAGTTCCTAAAATATTATATATGTATATGAGCCTGATTCCCAAACATCCGCATGGAAAGACGATTTCGTACGTACAGTCCCAGAAGAAAAAGGTGAGCCCAAGTGACTTGCGGCCGGAGCTGCAAAATAACGCACGCGGCACGTGACTGCTGGCCGGAGCGGCAAAATCATGACATGCTGTCTGACGGCCACCCCTGCTTTGAAAAATGGAATGTGCCACTCCGGCCACCAGTTACTTGTGCCGCGTGTTTGTGATTTTTCAGCTCTGGCCACGAGTCACTTGCTAATCTTTTTTTTTCCTGCTGGGGAGGACGCTTGTGGCGTCTACGAGTACTGTCGTGGCAACATGTACTCCGCGAATTTTCCTACTTTTTGGTGGAAAATTGTCTGTGAGACCTATTTCCACAATTATCAGGGATCTGTGAAGTAGTACCGCATTGACTGAAACTACCCAGGCCCCTAAGTGATCAGAACTTATTGTTTTACAAGCTCAAACGTACCTTCGTTTCGTGCGAGCTGCTAAGATCAAAGCCGCCACGTAGGCGGTCGCTGGAACGCCAGAGTGTGCGGTGAACGTGAGCTCGATGGCTCTTGCAAATCAACCCCCCGACGTATTCGCGCGTCCCGGACCCTCGATGATGACGGACACGCGACGCCAGGTCATTGACAACCTGGCGTCGCGTGTCCTGGCGACGCCAGGCCATTGACAACCGCCCCCCGCTGCCGAAAGAGGACTTCAAGATAGGGGTGCGACCGAATCATTGGCTACTGGTCAAGAACCTGGCTTGCCCACAACTGGCGGGCGCCGTGATTGCTGCTTCCAGCGGGCAAACAAGCTGAGCAATTTTTGCTCATAATCAAGCCAAGCTCCAACATCTTTATCGTGTCCATGATGCACCAGACAGTGGCGGACTGCGTTAGACGGGGCACATTTTAGCGTATGTGTAGCAACACAGATTGGACGTCGATTCGCCACACGGGCTGCAGCTTTTTTAGGCGTGCCCCAGGCAATCATGAAGCAAGGTTAAGTATCGAATGTAGCGACACACCAGTAAACGGCGGAATTAGACCACAAGGAGTTAGAGAAAGACGCACGAAGGATACGAATAGACAAGGTAAAAAGTGTTACTTACACATGCAGGGGGGTCACAAGCAGGAAAAATGGCTGGAAATTCAAACGCAGCTGAATGACAAAGCGATTAGCATGTACGCCTTGACCCAAACACTTCTATGAGATTTAAAGCAGCCGCCTGTTGTTAGTAATTTTGTATGAGAAGGGTGCAACAGAATGACCGGGTCAAGGAAAGGCGGAGGCGTAGAAATACTACTTAGGCGAGGTCTGAAGTGGCAAAAGGTAAAAGAGACATGTATGAGCATATATGGATTAGCGGCACATGGCAAGGCAAAAAGACGTGTGGGAGTAGCTCACCAATGAACACGTAGTGATAGCAGAGAAAAAAATAAGGAATTGGATGATTGCATAAGATGTAATATTAATGAGTTCAAGAAATCGGGCCAGGTGATATTAGCGGGGTATGTGAACGCGCACCTGGTCAATTTAGGCGGATATACTGATTACAACGATTCTCTGTGTGATGAACACGAATTTATAGTAGTTAACAGGGAGAATAAGTGTCATGGACAAGTAACATGGCAATGCTGAAACAGGCAGCCATATATCTACTATGCCTTAGACTCATAAATGGTATACGAACAAGTAGACCAAATGATAATAGATGAATATTTAAAAAATACCATGGGTAGCGATCACAGACGTTTAACATTAAAGTTATGGAGAGATACTAACGCAAACCACGTACCAATAGCATCAGAGATTCTAAACGTTAATGAAGAGCACATAACAGAGATCGCAAAAAAACATAGAGAAGAAAATTGAGGCTTTTCCTACAGCAGTCTCGGAATATAAGGTACTGGTAGACGTTATGCAGCAGGAAATAGGGATCATCGAGAAGCCAAAAAGTTGGAATTACATGAAGAGGTTCTCCTAAGAAGGAACAAATACCGAGAAAAGAAAAGGGTGGCGAGTGAGCTCGTGCAAGAGAAAATGAAATGAAATGCGCAAGTGAGCGTTGGATGCAGAACCACTTTTTTTTTATCCAGCGGCCGTGGCATAGCATTCGCAAGAGAGACAAAGGCGCCCTAGAAAGATTCTGGAACCATGTAAAAGCCCTCGGAGCTCCAACTAAGAACTCGCAAACGGCTATGAAGGATGAAGACGGTAATGCATCTACGAAGGAGACGATGCGTTGCGGTACATCACAGACGTTATTAGGAATAACTTCGGCGCGATAAACAAGAGTAGTTCAGACAACAGATCCAGAAACAACAGAGAAGCATGAGAGATCAAAATTTAGCATAGAAAGCTTTTATTGCAAAAAGGCCGCAAAATATGTGCCGAATAACAAGGCAGCAGGACCCGATGAAATCCCAACACAGCTAATCGTAAACCTCGGTCCAAAGAGCAAGGCACTGCTTACTAATGTCATCGAGCAAGTGAATAGAACGAAGAAAATTCCCGTTGGATGGTGCGAAAGTACGATGAACCTGATTTACGAAGGCAAAGGACATAAGGATAAGGTGAGCTCGCACAGGCCAGTTACAGTAACGTCAGGGATATATGGAATGGCAATGGAAGCCATAAAATTAGAACTGTCGAAGTGGGTGGAGAAAAGTGATGTACTGGAGGAACTACAGAATGGGTTCAGGCCAGGCAGCGGCTTAGAGGATAATATGTTTGTACTAACTCAGTGCATAGATATTTAACTGGCTCAGAACAGACCTTTATCGATAGCATTTCTAGATATTAAAGGAGCCTATGGCAACGTTGACAGGGAATCGTTATGGGATATTCTTAAGCACAAAGGCATAGATGACGATTTCGTGGAGCTGGTGAGGGAGGTATATAGAGACAACCCAGTACAAGTTGTATGTGAAGGTCGAAAATGTAATGAAGTGGTGGGAATTCCCCTAGAACTGAAGCAAGGATCTCCTCTGTCTCCATTGTTTTTCATGCTTTATGTTAAGGTAATAGAAAGACGACTGGAAAACAGTCAATTAGGGTTTGATTTATCCTAGATGCGTAATGAATAAATGGTGCAACAGAATGTCCCTGGACATTCTGTGGACGACACGACATAGTACTACTAGCGGAGAATACAAGACAAGAGATTTACAGACACTTGCGAATATATGTGGCAACGCAGCAGCAAATCTAGGCCTTAAGTTTAGCACAGAGAAATCAGTAATTATGATATTTAATGAAGAGACGGGTAATTACGTGATGTCAATTGAACAAGTCATACTCATAGGCAAGTAACATAAGTACCTCGGCGTATACATAAACGAAGGAAAGACTTACTCAAGCACCCACCAAGATAATCTGGAAAAAAAAAAAGGGGGGGGGGGGAGCGAATGCGGCAATAATCAAACACAGAGCACTATGAGGCCACAATAAGTATGAGGTGGCGCATGGAATCTGTAAGGAGTAATGCTGCCAGCGCAAATGCCATTCTATGCTTAAAATCGGATATCGTGTCAGGGTTGGAAGTTAACCATATATTAGTAGGCCGGGTGGCTTTGGGAGCCCACGGTAAACCACAAATGAGGCAGTACAAGGTGACATGGGTTGGGCCTCTTGGAAGTCAGAGAAGCACAGAGCAAAATTTGTTTTGAATACTCAGGAACATGGATGAAAATGAATGGGCGGCTAAAGTCCACAAGTATCTGTATCTGTAAAGCGTGGACCCAGAATGGAGGAAGAGGTCAAGGAAGTTGGCAACCAAGTACAGGATAATTCAATCTTTAAATAGAAAACCAGGATTGATCAGAAAGTCAGAGAAATAGAGAGAGTGAATTGGATGCGAAGAATGGAAACAGAAAGGACAATGGATATTTACAAGGAACGAAAAGAAAGAAATAAGAAGAGAAAATCTGTGCGGTAACACAAAGAGGGCAGTGCCCCGCTATTTGAGGCTCGAGCCGGTTGCCTAAGGACCCATACATACCGAAGAAAATATTCGGAACTGGATGATGCATACGTATGCTGCAGCAAGGATCCAGAGACCACTCAACATATCCTAATGGAATGTTAGGGGATTCACCCATTCAGAACGGCAGGTAACATGCACCTTCAAGAAGCACTTGGGTTCAATGTGGACTAAAGCATCAGCCGGTCAGCAGTCGAGATAAGCAATAGACGTTTAGAGTATTGGTAGAAAAAAAAACTGTCAGCCTTTCCACTGGGGTGGAGATGGAAGACCAGCGAAGCTGTACTATGGCGGTAGTTATGTATTTCCAATTATGACTAATAAGATGTAATGGTTATTTGAACTATTAAAGAATGAGAAATATAATGATCCGGTGGTTTTCATTTTACAGCGTAAACTGGTATGGGCTCATTCCAATAGCCGTTTCGGGTCACGATGAGGCCGCCGCCGCCGCTCCGTAGCCACTATCGCATGCAAAAAAAGAAGTACCCGCTCTCGGCCGGGATCGAACCCAGGCCTGCTGCGTGGGAGGCGAATACTCTACCACTGAGCCACGCTAGCTTTTTTTTCTTTATTGCATTGGTATAACAGCCAACCACGTAGTGACAAATTCATAATTTTAGAATCGTTTCATGTGTAACAAGCATTCCATACGGGGCATCCAATCGGGTACACACTTTTTTCACTTTTTCCATTTCGAGAAATGAAATGAGAGACTCGCGAAAGCACTCTATTGCAGGGCGAGCATCAACGTCTGGATGGCGAACAGCCATGCGTGACTTCCAAATGCTATGCAGAGCCATTAACATAGTAATATCATATGGAAAACCATCCTCGTTATCAACCATTTGGTACCTTATTCCCTGTGCATCCAAAGGGAAATCCTTTTTAAGGTCCTTTGCAGGACATCTAAGAAGAACACGCCATCCCAGCATTCCAGGAACACGTGTTCAATCGTTTCAGGTTTGCGGCACAAGAAACAGTGGTCACCCCACAGAACGAAGAATCCCTTATCAGAAAGCCATGTTTTAACTAGCAAAACGCCTGCATGTAATTTAAGGAAAGAAGTTTTCACCCCAGGACGCACAGGCATGCTTTTTACACGTTTCGGCACTTTCCGCCATCTTCCTCCAGAGAAATAAGTCCGGTACAATGGAATTGGGAGAACGATATCACATAAATCATTATACAATTTTTTACGAGACACTGCGCTTAAATATTCAATCGAAAAACGGGCCTCCAGGAAGCAAGTGCTTGCTGTCAAAGAGCGGGAAAATGTGCTGTATAAACGTGCCCTATGCAGGCGCGCAGGCGCAGACGACGAGATGCGATTTAGACGCGGAACGCAATCAACGCGGTCCCAAGCCTCCGCCGGTATGGTGGCTCCATCTAGTTAAGGCGCCGGCAAACGCAACCTTTCGGACACTGTAAATTTTGCTGCCGCCTTAACTAGATGGCGCTAACATACCGACGGACGCTCGGGATCACGTTGATTGCGCTAGATTGGGCGCGTTGCAATGGGAGCGAATGTGAGAGCTGTAGTTGCATTGTCGGCTGCTTGGCAGGGCCGAACGGCGCTACCCATCGGCGATGGAAGGCGTCGGCTTGCACGCGCGACGGCGTCCCAAGCGCGTTCCTGACGCATTTACTCAATTTACTAGGTAGTACTGTCGAAACGCTCGTCTAGCTTACGCTGTGACTGTGCTGCGTGTGCTGCGCAAGCCTGGCATTTTATTTAGTGACCACAGGTACCATGGCCTAATGGTCGCTACGGTACACCGGTATGGGTTATACGGCAAAGGTTGGCACGTTCTTAATAAACACGTCACCAACGTCGTTCGCGTTCAGTGCGAACGCGGGCAAAACGCCGCCGCCGTCAACAGTTCTGTGCCTTGTTTGTGTGACCGCCCGCAACCGCTGTAAAATCACTGGCATGAGCAAGCGCGCCAGAAGCAACGGGCGATGATAAGTGGTTCTTGAGGGAAAGGGAAAGGTTGGCGCAGGTTCATGCGGTCTATCGCCTTAACGGAAACTGAGCAGCGAAAGCACAGTGCCTACAAAGGTAGGAGTCGTGTTGCAGATCGCTTTCAAGATAAGGTGCGCGCGACCGCTCGGCACCCAGAGAGAGTCTGCTGCACAGGCGGCAGAGGCCGGCAGGGCTGCGCGCATGCGCCGCAGTGGGAGAGCGGGCACGCACACGCACAGTCTAGGGTGCCTTGATGGCATCCTCGCCCACCACTCCCCTTCTATTGGGAAATCACGTTTGCTCTCCGCCGTGCGTTCCCTCCCCGTGAAAGCGCGTGTCCCTCGCCCACACGCGCTTTCACTCGCACATACAACATACGGACAATGAGAGCTTTCTACAGCCGGACGCGACCATCGAAGAGTGAGCTCCTCACAGCTTCGCTGTAAACGCAGGGAAGAGATTGATACGACCTGATTTGGTCTCTTAGTCATAGGTAGAGGTACAAAGTAGATATTCAGGCGAAAAAAGGGGTAATGAAATGCATGTACAAAAATGCTAGATGAAATAAGCAAATTTAAGGACACTCCAATCAACTGATTCGTTCACGTTAAGAGACCACTGAGAGGCAGGAGTTAGGTCTACGCTGCGACTGATTAACCTATTAATGACATTTGGCAAGATTGAGCCCAGAAATGTGGGGCCGAATTCACAAAGCTTTTCTTTCGTAAGTGTTCTTTGCCATTGGCCGGCCGCCTTTTCTAATGACCCACCATCAGGATTGGCTGGAATTCTATCTTACGAAAATTTGCCGCGTATCTGCGTGCTTCGCTGCAAATGTCGTCGAAAGACGATAGTCTTCTGCCGGCCGTACTACATGAGTGCTGGTCTGATCCGCGGCCACCCGTGATGCTGTTCTCGTACCATTTCCGTCCTGGCATGAAGGTTTGTTGGAACAGATTTCATTTTACCGCATTATTTCATCAAGCGGCCATTTATGTTTTGCCCTGCATCAGACAGCGCTTCCTTTATGTTGAATCGGCCGCATCTGGCTGGCATTGATAAAATTGAGGAGGCGCTGCGTGAGACATGGACGCCATCTGGCAATACATCGGGAAACATGAGCTTGTGCAGAGGGTTTCCTTCCTCCATGGCAGAGGGCGCTCGTCGGCGCGCAGTCGGGGAACGTCGTTCGTCGGCGCGCATAGCATGGCATTTTCAGCGCAGCTTAAGAAACTAGGGTCTTTAGAGTTACGTATCTATGCATTTTCTATTAAAGGAACACACCTCCTAATACTTACCTAGTGATGTTGCGCCTCAGATATGCGTAATATTTACTTTGTGATCGATAACGTTCACAAGTATGAACAGCCGTACCAGTTTAAGTAGTGTGGGCGGTAAGCAAGTGGTCCAACTTTGGCCGGGTGGCTGAATCGAGTGACAGACAGACAAACAGACAGACAGACCAAATTTTCAGCGTTTAAGTTCCCCAAGAAAGACTATCGTCTTTAAAAACCTTCAGCCCTTCCACTGGGGTGGAGATGGAAGACCAGCGAAGCTGTACTATGGTGGTAATTATGTATTTCCAATTAGGACTATTAGGATGTGATGGTGTAATTGGTTATTTTAACTATTAAAGAATGAGAAATGTATGATTCGATGGTTTTTATTTATTTAGTGACCACAGATACCATGGCCTTATGGTCGCTACGGTACACTGCCATAGGGTGTACGGCAAAGGTTGGCATGTTCTTCATAAACACGTCACCAACGCCGCCAGTGTTCGGTACGAACACGGGCAAAACACCGCCGCTGTCGACAACAGTTCTGCGCGTTGTTTGTGTGACCTCATACAACCGCTTTCAAAACGCTGGCGTGAGCAAGTGCGCCAGCAGCAGTGAGCGATGGTTCATGTGGTCTATCGCTTCAACGGAAACTGAGCAGCAAAAGCACACCGCATACAAAGGTAGGAGCGGTGTTGCAGATCGCTTTCAAGATACGGTGCGCGCGACCACCGCCTGGCGCCGCGCAAAGTACAAGTTGCTCGTAGAGCCGAAGCCGCAACCACTCCCTCCCGCGCTGCCTTCCCGCTGTCCTCCTTTCGCGTGGGAGATTGAGCTGCCCGTTCCCCTTGCGCTCGGTCGTAAGATACGCATTTGGTGCCGCAGCTAAATGTCGCCTCCGCTCGCTCCCTCCCGTCCCGTTCCGTCCCGTTACGCCCCGTTCCGTTCCGCCCCGTTCCGTTCCGCCCCGTTCCGTTCCGCCCCGTTCCGTTCCGCCCCGTTCCGTTCCGCCCCGTTCCGTTCCGCCCCGTTCCGTTCCGCCCCGTTCCGTTCCGCCCCGTTCCGTTCCGCCCCGTTCCGTTCCGCCCCGTTCCGTTCCGCCCCGTTCCGCCCCGTTCCGTTCCGCCCGTCCGTTCCGCCCCGTTCCGTTCCGCCCCGTTCCGTTCCGCCCGTTCCGTCCGTCCGTTCCGTTCCGTTCCGTTCCGTTCCGTTCCGTTCCGTTCCCCACAACCTTTCGCGCGACGGAAGAAGTCGAGTTTGCTCTCCGCCGTGCGTTCGCTCCCTGTGAACGCGCGCTTTCACTCGCACATACAGCATACGGCCAATGAGAGCTTTTTCTATACATCCGGACGCGGCCATCGAAGACTGAGCCCTCAACAGCTTCGCTGTAAGACATGTATCGCATACCTGATTAAATCACGCAGGCTAGGTGACTATTTGCCACCTCCCCTTTTAAAGGGGAAGCCATTAAATCATCATCATCATCATCGTAAACGTATTACCACGCTAAACATCCACGGCCGGCCTCACTCAATCAACTCCTACGTAGCGAAAAGTGACGGGACAACCAAGGGCGTATTCTGGGCTTGGACCCGCACACGACGCCTGAAGCGCTAAAAGCGAATTTACGCATACGCACGCAAAAGGGTCGAAATTCTCCGAGCACGCATGTTCCGTAACATTAAAAACGGCCGTTATTACCTTTTTTGCAACTACTGTGAAACAGATCTTCCGTATGATTCGTAGAGTAACCTATCACCGAAAAGGTTTCAAGGAAACTGAGACGATCCGGCTCGTTCAGGCTCTTGTGCTAAGTCATCTCAAATATAGTCTCCCTTTCCAGGACCCCACGAAGACTGAACTCAATGCCCTAGATGTGTTGATCAGAACGTCGTACAAAGCGGCTCTCGGCCTACCACAGGGGACCTCTACTGAACGCCTGGTGGCCCGCGGAATACATAACTACGAGGAGCTACGCTCAGCGGTGCTCATGTCTCAACGGGAGCGGATTAGCTTAACCTTCTCTGGCAGAACATTACTCGGCCGCGTAGGTTACCCAACTTGTCCACAGTACGCGGGAGAAGAACTGCAATCTCTGCCTCAAGTCATTCGTGAAAAGATCATAGTAGCCCCAATCCCCCAAAACATGAGTCCCAAATACTACCGTGGTCGTAGAAGTGCACGAGCTCGCATGTTAATGCAGCAATTCGGTAGAAATCCGGATACGGTCTACACAGATGTCGCTGAATGCAGTGCTTACAAGTACGCCCTCGCAGTAGTAGGACCGGCCGCAGATCAAGGACTTGTGACTTGCGCCACGGCTCGAGTCACATCTGTGAATACCACAGAAGCTTCAGCCATCGCGCTAGCCATTAAAACTAAGGGCGGTCTTAGAAAATTGTCGGTAATTCTTACAGATTTCAAAGTCACACGTAGACTGTTCCACACCGGGAGGCTCCTACACAGCACAACTCACCAATTAGGATCAAACCTAACGCAGAACCACATGATCATCTGGTGGCTGGGCCACACAGGGCTCGAGGGCAATGAGGGAGCGGACGGCTCAGCTCGTGCTTTTGTCAACCGAGCGGCCAACGACTCTGAAGAAAACCCCTTCTTACCGCGAGACATCCTTGAGCACCAACGGCGCGAGCAACGAAAGTACAGTCCACCACACACTTTTCTATCCGGGCGGGACTCTTACGAGTGGCGCCGGATACAGACGCATACATATCGAAACCTTTATTTGAAACATGCCATTTGCTCCACATTGTGCAGCGTTCACTGTCCGTGGTGCGAGGCAACTCTCGCCCACATTACGTGAGGTTGCCAGAACAGGCCGCCGAAAATTATTACACGGCAATTAGCCGGCAAACTTTCCGGAAGGGAGCAGTGGGAGACGGCTCGCCAGTGAGGATCGAGAGACGCAACTAGCGCTCCTTGACCAGCCACGGCGGACCACTCCATCCAGTGGAGCCCTGGTCTAGGGGCTCCACCCACCCGCTCCCTACACCTGTTATTTTAATAAACGTTTTGATCTATATGTTTCCGCTGGGACATTACTGCGTTCTCTTAAGTAGCTATAATGACCGGATGCGGGAGTACATTTCCGTTATGTATGAAAAGTATTTATTTATTTATTTATTTATTTATTTATTTATTTATTTATTTATTTATTTATTTATTTATTTATTTATTTATCTTTATTTACACATACTGCAGCCCCCCTGAGGCTGTTTCAGGAATGAGGTAAACATAAAAGTCCGAAGGTAGATCAAAATTTGATCAGTGGCAATGAAAATCATTTGAGGCACAGCATTCCAATGTTAGAAAACTGCATTTCTACGTATTGGTTCTAGGTTGAAACGTTGCGTGTTTAGGCTGTGAGAGGTATGCTCACTTGAAGGTATAGCGAACTTTATGAATTTATCTAAGCGGGTAGATCACGACAAATTAATTGGACTGTAAAATTTTAACCATTTAATATGAGCCATATTGTCGGAGGAGTTAGGTTCATACCAGTGTTGCAATTTTTAGCTACCTTGTCGCAAGATTTGGCGACATATTGGCGACTGTTGGCGACATATTTTTCTATTTATATCGACCGGCGACTTTTCTTAGTGACGTGAGTGAACAATTGGTGTCATTTTAGCAATTTCTACGTTCGGACCGTTGCTTCGAAATTGTCCTTCTGGGGACACTTTATTGTTCAGAAGAGTATGCAGCGGCCAAATTTAGCTGTTCAGCGTGCAGGCTCCGTGAACATGAGGAAGAAGCAGTTGCCTTCGCTTCGGTAGCCATATCATTGCACTGGTGCTTCACAGCACAGTGATTGCTAATTACTTAACATTTTTCTCGCTACAATAATGTATTTTGTTCTTTAACACACCGATTTGAATGGCGCTACACGCTGCGGGTGCCACAGTTTCACTAAATGCTTTCGATTGGTGTATGTTCGCAAGCGCAGCAGTACCTTAACTTACCTAAACATTTTGCAATAAATCATAGAGTTCAATTTAGAACGCAGGAGGGTTATCAGACAAACAGTAGAAAAGCGTAGATATCGCAGCGGCTAGGCTTCTTCGCGCGAATCTAAACGCACCGTTTCCGTTTCTCGGTGCCTTCCCACGAATAAACGCTTCTTCAACGAAGTTTTTATGTAGATTGGGGATAATGTGGACCAAGTGCCTTTTAGTGTTAGGAAAAACAGATTAGTCGTGTTCATTCCTTTAGTTCGCGTGGTATTTTTAGCCATACATACTGAAGCTAAGCGAAGAATTCATGAACGCATCATCAGTTGCCGTTTAAATATATTAGTAAAATAACATGCATTCACACACTGCTGGTAAATTCCCTGTTTGTTCGTCACCTGCGCAGCCGCTAGAAAAATGGGAAACTTCTCGTCGGTAGATTATTCACGTCACGTTAGTTTTTATTATTGCAGCGTTCCGAAATCCCAAGGTTAATTAAAATTCACTCCATAGTTTTAGTGAGAAGATTAGCGACGGTGTAGCAAATTATAGCGGAAGTTTAGCGCCTTTATTGTTTCTCTTTAGAGACACCTATAAAGAAATGTTGGCAACAGTGTTCAGAATAGAAACGTCCCTGACATATCTACTGCAGTAAAACGTACAACTTTCGTCTGTACAAACTCAGTATTATTATTATCATTTTTGTGAAAAAAAGTTCCAAACCTAGACGCACTTAGAAGGATTGGGCAGAAGTAAAGTTTTGTAGATTAGCATTACAGTTTCATGAGGAGCCGCATGATGAGTGCGTTGCGGGTAGCCAAGTTTTGTAGCAATTTATTGCATAATACTTGGATGTGCTTGCTCTGCGGCAAATCGGGTGGTGTCCAAGTTATTCAAATACTTACAACAGCAGGGAATTATTAAAGGAATAGCACATGAAGAAATACGGAGTTAAACGCCTGGTAAATGACGCAGAGACGGTTTCGTGTGTCACGCCACGTGTAACACCATGTACGAAAGTGTAAGAATGCATGGTTAAGAACAACATGGTCTTTAGGAAAGTTAATTTCATGATATTGCTATAGCAAGCAGGAAATCAGCATACACATGCATGTTCGCGGTCATATTCTGTAGAAATTCATGGATGTAAATAGAGAGAAAATTTTACTTCCGAAATGCTCTCACCATCTTCTCCACAGAAGGTGATCTGCAACACGGTCCTGCCTGCCATATCAGCGTTCCGGCAAGCCTTCAAATGTCAGCCGCATCATCAACTCGTGACTGACTTCACCTGGCCAGAACCACCCAACAAGACAAGCAGTACTCCTACGTAGTGCGACAAATACTGGCACTGCTGTGTTTAGGCAGGGATGCGCTTTATAAGGACCAAAGCATGCTGTACTTTCTTTTTTTCTTCTTATCACTCAGTAATTACAACCCTTCCATCATATATGCCTGGAACGCCTTACAATATGGACACGCCTAGTCAACAACTTCATTGCAAATTTCAGCGAAAGGCGCAGGCGCTAATGTCCCCGCGAAAGCGATCGGCAATTGTTTATGGAATCGCAAAGCTTGTGAACTCCGCTTCCTATTGCGTTTTCATGTGGGCGTCTTTTGGGATCTTTTCCTTACGATTAGGTTAATTTGCTATAATTACTTTTTTCTAGAATTCTTTGTTCGATTTACTCTGTTGCAACGTGTGGTGTACGGGAAATCGATTTGATTCACTCCTGTGAACAATGTGCGGACTTGAGTGATTCACTGCATCTTTTTTATTAGAAAGGCTGCATTTACGTGTAATAAATATCGCATCACAGATCCACAAACAGACTTGTCTTGTACATTTGCTGAACCGAGGTCACTTTCGCTTCACGTCTCAACGAAAACATGGTAAATTGTTAGCTCTGTGAGTGATAGAGGGGTAAAACTGTCGTGTATAGAATACGTGAGATGTTGCCGGAAGCCTTAAATTGGTACATGTGCTGTTTAGTTGTACTAATCTAGGGACTGCTTAATAATCAATAGTTTAAAAATTCTGAGCCCTTCCACTACTGTGAAGGTGGGAGCCAGCGAAGCTGTGACTGTGGTGGGTCTGTTCTATTGAATATTGCTATTGTGAATTTATATATCATTATTGGATATATTGAACGTCTTCGGAATGTTCGCCAAAGAGAAAGGATACCGGCGTTATGTTTTCATCCGGCGCGATGGTCAAGTAGAGCGTTTGCTGCGCCAAGTGTGCCCCATCACTATAGACTAGCGTATGAGCCACAGCGTCCATAGCTGCGGCACACTGCACGGCATCGTCAGGATCCGGACATCCGGATCCTACAAGATGTGGTTAAACGAGCGTCCGTCCCATAGCGAGTTCAAGGGGCAACTACTTATAACAGCGCTAGCGCGATCTCTACGTCACGAGACAAAGGGGCACAACGATTGGTGGGGCGTGCCGGTGCTGAGTATCACGATACTTGTGAAAGAGGCATCGGCGGTGGCGAGGGGCATAACAATGGGCCATTCATCATTCCTTTTGACACCTGTGCTAAGGCACAACTGACGGGAAACCGCCATGCACATGGAGCCAAACCCCCAAGCACTTGGAGCCAAAATTGTTGTACACGCCGGTCGGTTTACGGACGCAATCTCCTGGAACCTAGCCCTTAACAGCTTCCCGGTAAAAAATTGGCGCGGCCATGCGTGAAGCATTGAATTGAATACAGCATCACAATGCATTGACATCGCCGAAACGAAGTATGTATGAGGCGTGTACTGAAACGGCAGTCCTCTTTCGTGCTTCCCTAAAAAAGTCGCAGTTTCGCCCGAAACGCGAAGCGTCGATTGCGACAGCAAATTAGCCGAGAGCCATATGAATTAAGTATAATGGCCCTCTCCCGAGCGCCATTATTCTGGATGGATTTCCATGAAATTTCTTGAAATTTTAGTTTGCCCGTTACGCACGACAATGAATGGCTCAAACCCCTGTAAACGCGGACTCCCCATTACGATTACAGAAGGGAAGTCAAATTCTACCCTGGAATGTTGAGCGGCAACGCAGCCAGCTCTGGAAGCAGATGACGACGACAAATGCGGGAGCAGTGGCACTGAGCGCGTGCCGACCTACCTGTGCAGCACTGAGAGCAACTGCTTTTCTTTAGCATTACATCACCGGCACAGGCTAGCGTAAACAAGCTTCGCTTGAAAAATTCAAGCATCAGCAAAATAGTTTCGTTGGCTTCCCGAACATGCCTGCATCACTGGTGACGAAAACACGCACGAAGCTACTTGGAAAGACTAGCAGCCAACAACCGGGGTCGTGGTTCAGGAACCGCAAAAAGGTTGCGACGTAAAGGACGACCGCCTTCAGCAAAAGGTAATGACATACAGATTCCCAAAGAACGTTGAGAAGAACGTTGAGAACGCTGGACACCTCCGCTATCATTTACTAGAAAGCAACAATCAATTTGCCTGCATAAGGAGAGGGATGAGATGAGGGAATGGTAGGGGAGTTGAACCATACGCCCATGCGAGAGAGCGGGGCGTTAATAAATTAGGAGAAGAAAAAAAGGTGGATGAGGGAGACTATTCGTAGCAACGCGTTTGACTGCCGTTCAGCCCGCACTCGGTGACTGAAGCCAGTGTATTTGAGAAACTATTAATACCCGCGTCACTTCCTGCCTACGGCCCATGGAAATATGCTAAAAAATATTTTTTTCTCTGAAGATGATTGGTGATCTAGCGAGTTTTACGCTCTCCGAAGAACATTACGTCTGACGTTAAGACGATCACAAAAATTTCTGGCAGAACCAATGTTGGGTTGATGTCTTTGTAAGCGATAGCTTTGTGAGCGTTGCTCAGCATATCATGTTATGTAGGAACGCACACACACACACACACACACACACACACACACACACACACACACACACACACATATATATATATATATATATATATATATATATATATATATATATATCAAACAAGGACACAAGTACGTTTCTTGTTTTTCCCAATGGTTTTCATTACAAGTCTGTGCCTTGTGTTCCTCCGTCTGCTTTGTTTAATACCTCTTCAATCAGGCCCCGTTCATTTCGCATGCAGATCCGACATGTTAGCAACAATGTGAACCGAAGCATTGTGTATTGGTGTTGATCATGCAATGATTTATGAACACTGGATTTGTTGGATTTCGTTTGGTGTGATCATTTTTATTTATGAATTGTAGTGGGACATGCTCATTCTGGAGGATTGGCCAAGAACGGGCAAACTTCCAGTGACACATCCTGAGCGGCAAATTCAAAGAAAATTAAATAAATCAAAGAATACCTTAAACATTATTCACCATTCCATTAGTATATCGGCGGGCTTTGGAGCCGACATTGTACGTTCAGGTTTTATGTAGGGAAGCTAACTTTTTTTATTTAAGCAGAACTAAATTAGGCATACTTACTAAACAAGGGTCTATAGACCCGCTCGTTGCTGCTTTCTTTCGGCGCTTAGTAGAACGTATTGACATACAGTGTCCGAAGTTGGTAGTAAACGGTCAAACTGACAAGCTGCAATGTCAGGGGTAGAGTGAAAAAAATGCTTTAAAACGCAAGTTTCATTGTCTCTTCACGGTTACACGAACCGCAGAAGGGTGTGCCTGACGTTTCAAGAAGGATTTTAGAAAGCTTTCCTAGAAGCCATCCTTAACCAGAGGCGGCACGGTAAAGTTGCACATTGGTGAACGACGTGAGTTGGAATTTTCAGCTTCTATGAAGAGCCACGTGTGTCGAAACGATAGTTCGAGATAGTGGGGTTGTTCTACGACACTTCAGTCTTGGTGTGAGCAGCCACACGAAGGCCCATCGCAGCGTCGGTTCTTTACAAGGGTATGGAAACTGTCTTGGATCCTGTATGGGCTGACTGGTGGCATCATCAGCAATGTCGTTACCAACAATGCGACAGTGTCGCAGCAGCAAGTGGAAGATGATGTCACGTCCTTTAGAGATGGCTTGGTGGAGAACGTTCCTTCTCTTTAATACCAAATGATCATGGGTCCTGCATCGCTAATTGGACTGCCTAACTCGGAAAAGATCCCTTGGAGTCACAAAACACCACCCACTTTCGTCGTTGTACTTACGCGATGTAATTACGAATAGCACGTAGGAGCGGCAAGTTCTGTCGTGGTAGACTTCATCATATGGGATACTTTCAACTTGATTCTGATTAATAAGGTCGACATGACCTAATTCTTGTCCGTACACGTTCACTGCTTGATGATCACGATGACATTTAAGATATAGGAATCTATACAATTAGGGTGAATGGCTATGGTGGAGGCGGATTTTAGATATGTGTTTCTGCGTCCACCTAAACCACCTCCGTGGATGTTAGCGTCATTATCATCATCACAAGAAGCAAAGGTTAGGTAAATCGTACAGGGCAGTAAATGTGCAACTCAAGACAGAAGGCGGTCGACTTCCCTTGAAACTAAAAAGAGAGGCAATCATCCATCTGCCAATTGCAACAGGTAAAAAATAAGGCCGGAAATCGATCTCTCTAATGAGTATCACGATAAAGAGGACCTCAAAGATAAAACCTGTCTGAAGACGCGCTTGCCAAAAAACACAATTACGGAATAACACGCATATGCTTTGTCGACTCAATAATTGCTAGGCTCATAAAGGTTAGAAAAATGACACAGCTTGCTTTCTTTTGTGTTGTATTGTTTTGTTTGGATTTGATTTGTTTCTTTAAGCTGAAATTTTCCTGATCATATGTAACTTATTTCTTACAATCTTCAGAAAATGGCACCTAATTCACAATATAAGCAACGCAGCGTGAGGGTGAAGTACTGCTTCAGAAGACGGAGGGTGGGTAATATTCAATGCGACTGAAGCCATAGACTGAATTATTTTTCTACGGCAGTAACTAACTTCATTGTTAAATTAGATGGGCTTGGTGAGTGAATCGTCTCCAATGAGATAGTTTAATCATCAATCAGAAGATTGGCTAATAGGCCGGCCCTATATAGAGAAATGAGAAGAAGAAGAAGAAGAAGACAGGGTCTAGCACGCTCATTGCCGGCCATTTCTAACTGCCTCCGATTTAAACCCTCAGGACGCGCAGGAATATACGCTCGTAACAAGAGGCCCGTGATTAACGTGGACCACTCGTCGTTCAAGCCAAGGACCACGGCATGAGACGCGGCCAGAGCCCCCTGCGGCCTTCTCCGTGTCCTCGGCCCCGCCCTGCGCCCGTCCAGGTGCCGCCCACCGTCCGAGCCTGCGCTCCTACCGTCAAGGACACGTCCCATGCGGCATCCTGAGCGCGCTACTCTTGCTTCGTGCTGCCCGCCGTCCTCGTCACGACGACCACGCTGCTAGCCACGCCGGCGCTGCTGCTGACGCGACTCGATCCGTGGCAGCGGGACCAATTCACGCTGGACGAGGACCTGCAACGCTCGCGGGACCACAGCGTGCACCCGTGCGACGACTTTTACCGGTGAGCCTAGAGCACTGCAAGGGCCTGATTTTTCGGCCTGGGTCCGCTTTATGAAGCCCGAGCCCAGCCCGGGCCCAGCCCGAGCCAGGGTGTACATGACGGAGCCCACCCCTGGCCCGCGTTACTAAGCCCGGGCCCGGCCCGGACCCGGGCGCTTAGCTAGGCCAGGGCCCGCGTGTGCATGACCAGGTCTGGCCTGTTCGTAAAAAAAAATTACAGATTGCAGCATATGTCTCAGCTTCACCTTCTCGAAGTCTAATCAGCTGCAGTGTGTAAGCAATAAAAGACTGAAATAATTGTTTCTCCCATGGGAACTGCAGTGATCTGGCCCATTGCCTGTGCTGTTATTTTTCCGCTGGTGCGCATGCATTTACCTTGATTGTAGGATTTTGTCCTATGAGGTCATTTAAATGCGAATATGCAGTGTGCCCCAACTATCATGTTCCAAGATTTCAAAATCTGCAAATGGCACGTAGCTGGACAGAACCAAAGTTATGTTGCGTGCCGTCGCTTGAAGATACTCGTATAATTTTTTGCATTCCGCCTAATTACATAATTAGCGTTCACTATGTATCAACTTCGCAAATATTATAATTATATGAAAAGCGATCATGAGCAAGTTTTAAAGCAACATGAGACACCTTGTGTGTATATATACAGTAACCGGATTTTTTCATGGGCCAAGCGTATTTAGAAAGATGAGAAGCACAACGTCGCATTTATCTTTGGTGTATTTACCCAACAGTGACCGACCTTTGTCAAGGTCGGTCCACAGGAAAAAAAGGTCCTTGATAAAGGTCTGTC
This sequence comes from Dermacentor silvarum, assembly GCF_013339745.2. Taxonomy (NCBI): domain Eukaryota; kingdom Metazoa; phylum Arthropoda; class Arachnida; order Ixodida; family Ixodidae; genus Dermacentor; species Dermacentor silvarum. The sequence continues at coordinate 62,747,763 of NC_051163.1, read as the reverse complement.
CATACACCGACCAAAACTGTTGGGTAAATAAACCAAAGATATCCGGAAGTTGTGATTCTTATCTTATATAAGAAATAGGTTAATTCACGAGCATACAGGATAAAATACCCGCACAGGTAAAACGTGGCTTTGCACAACAAGTATTGCGTTAGCGCTAAAATAATCTAGTAGTATCGAGATTGGTCATAGTGCAATCGCAAAAGCGGTAGGAACGAAATGATTTGAAGAACGTTTTTTGTGTACTATATTTTCCCTTACGCGGAAACAATGTTCATTTTTGTGGAAAAGAAATATATTTAACTTCCCCTGTTTTCCCATTTTCTTTTTTAAGGTATACAAAGAGCCAGCTCTTTCTACGTGTCCCTTCAGCTTGGCACAGAATGCCTTCAACCACGCAATGTATAACGCTCCCGTGTGCTCGAAAGCCCGACTTAGGCTCTTTAATGAGCGGGCCCGAGTCCGGCCTGGGCCCGTGGCTTCAAGCCCGAGTCCGAGCCTCGAAAAAAAGCTTCGGAAAGCCCGGGCTTTTGGATCGGCCCGGGCCCCGTGCAGTGCTCGAGGTGAGCCTAGCAGAAGGGTTGTTCACTGCGGTAGCTAATGCTACGGGAAGGAAGGAAGGAAGCTGAAGGAAGCAAACCTTATTTGTCCAGGAGTAACCAAACGAAATTTGCAGGCGCAAGTTGGAATGAGCTACGCAAGACAGGGTAATTGGAGATCGCTGGGAGAGGCCTTCGTCCTGCAGTGGACGTCGACATAGGCTCATGATGATGATGATAATGGTAATGATGACCCAAAGGATCTGACTCGAACTTTGTCAAACTTGAAAGGAATTTAGCTAAATATTGTTCATTGGTTAATGTCACCAAAATTGAATTCCCTTTCTTAAAGAAAGATGGTTGCACGCGAAGCTTTCTCCCATGCAAACTGAATCACAGTCAAAGTCAAACGCCAGCGACCACGCAACGAATCCAAGGAATGCTGAGTGACCCGATGCGATGCATATTTGATTTGATTGCTTCTTTAGGATTGTATTTTTTAACGTTCAAGTTCAATGAAGACATACGAAGTTGCAGAACCTTTATTTTAGATCATGTAGCTGTTTATTACACGCACACACTTACACTTTTACGGACGACTCTACACTTGCACAGGTCTTATGATCGCTGTGGTAGATGGTCAGAGAGACTGCCTTTTTCGATACACGGGAACGGCCTTACGGGCACTATCGCGCTCGCGCTTACGTTCGCGTACGGCAGCTTCTTCTGCCATGCGCTGCACCCGCGGCCTACCCATGGTGACGGCCGGGCACGCATTGCGTGACGCGCGTAATGCAATGCAGATATATACAGTTCGTCTGGGTAGCGTGGCATTGCAGTTCCCGTTGTTCTGATCGGTACCACTGCGATTGTACACTGTAGTGTTCTAGGATACGTATGTCGTGTGCCGTTGTTCTATTATGCGCACAGATGCGCTGCCGTTGTTCTACTGCGTGCACAGATAGTTCCATTCTGCACATTGGCTTTACTGCAGTGCGTTTTCGGCATTCGCGGCGAATCAGTGAGACATAAATGAGAAAAAAAAATCCAATGTTTTCGTGTTTTACCTGTTAAGATATCACATGTAACTGTTACGAATTAACAAAAATTGACTAATGAACTTCTGAGTTAATTACTTTACTACACATATTGCAATTTACGAATTGTAGCCGTTGAGCTTGCAAGACGCAACTACTTGAATTTCCACGATGATACCAGTTTGGAGATTTTATTTCCTAAAGTGTGACGAAATACATGGCCGTCCAGTTACTTTTGTGTTTCAATGTATAAAACAGCATTTTGGTAAAAAAGTAAGTGGAACGACACTGCATTTTTACGGTGAGTTTACTGGCGAATATCTCCAAACAGGTGACATCCTGGAAATTCATTCCAAGTTGGTACGCCTGACAAGCTCAGCAGCAACAATTAGTAAATTACAATGTGTCGCAAAGCAATTAACTAAGTTGATTAGTAAATTTTTGTTAATTAGTTGAACATGTGTTTCGATTTGTCGTGCTGCTAATGTCCGCCTCAACGAATACCAATACACCCGCCGCGGTAGCTCAGTCAGCTAAGGCGTTGCGCTGCTGAGCTCGAGATCGCGGGATCGAATCCCGGCCGCGGCGGCCGCATTTCGATGGAGGCGAAATGCAAAAACGCCCGTGTGCTTGCGTTGTAGTGCACGTTAAAGAACCCCAGGTGGTCAAAATTAATCCGGAGCCCTCCACTACGGCGTGCCTCATAATCAGAACTGGTTTTGGCACGTAAAACCCCAGAAAGAAGAAGAACGAATACCAATAAGAATTATGCTACCTGCCACAGGCGATTTCTAAAAATTTCGTCAAACTAAATATGAACACCCTCTATATAGTTCGTCTTGGTAGGGTGACGTTGCAGTTCCTATTGTTCTTGTCGGTACAACTGCGAATGTACACTGTAGTGTTCTATGATACGCATGGCGTGCGTCATTGTTCTATTGTGGGCTCAGATGCGCAACCCTTGCTCTATTGCGTGCGCAGATGCGCAGATAGTTCCATTGTGTAAGCTGGCTTTCCGGCAGTGCGTTTTCGGCACTCACGGACCAATCAGCGAGACATAGAAAGCTTCGCGTTAATTACGAAGACCCGAACTTTACGTCACTAATTCAATGTTTTCGTGTTTTTCTTGTTAAGATATCACATGTAACTGTGAAAACAGGCAGTACGCATGTACCTGTCAAAAGGTATATTGACAAACCTTCGTAGCAGCTGTTCATCTTTTTTCTCAATATCAAGGTCAACGTTTTTGAATACTACCGAAGCATAATAGTTTCATCATCATCATCATCGTCAGCCTATATTTATGTCCACTGCAGGACGAAGGCCTTCGCGGCGATCTCCAATTACCCCTGTCTTGGGCTAGCTGATTCCAACTTGCGCCTACAAATTTCCTTACTTCATCGCCCCACCTAGTTTTCTGCCGTCCTCGACCACACTTCCCTTCTCTTGGTATAACTTCTGTAACTTTAATGGTCTACCTGGTATCCATCCTACGGATTACATGGCCGGCCCAGCTCCATTTCTTTCTCTTAACGTCAACTAGAATATCGGCCATCCTCGTTTGCTCTCTGTTCCACACCACTCTCTTCCTGTCTCTTAACGTTAGGACTAACATTTTTCGTTCCATCGCTCTTTGTGCGGTCCTTAACTTGTTCTCGAGCTTCTTTGTATAGCTCCAAGTTTCTGCCCCATATGTTAGCATCGGTAGAATGCAATGATTGCACACTTTTCTTATCAACGACAGTGGTAAGCTCCCAGTCAGGATTTGGCGATGTCTGCCGTATGCACTCCAACCCAATTTTATTCTTCTGTAACTTCCTTCACAGGGGATCAGGGTCCCCTGTGAGTAAGTGACCTAGATAAAGTACTCCTTTACAGACTCTAGAGGCTGACTGGCGATCCTGAATTCTTGTTCCCTTGCCAGGCTATTGAACGTTATCTTTGTCTTCTGCATATTAATATTCAACCCCACTATTACACTTTCTCGGTTAAGGTCCTTAATTATTTGTTGCAATTCTTCCCATTGTTGCTGATTAGAACAATGTCATCTACAAACCGAAGGTTGCTGATATATTCGCTCTTGATCCTCACTCCTAAACCATCCCAGTCCAAGAGCTTGAATACTTCTTCTAAGCATGCAGTGAATTGCATTGGAGAGATTGTGTCTCCTTGCCTAACCCCTTTCTTGATAGGTAGCTTTCTACTTTTCTTGTGGGGTTTACTGACACTAATATTAGTTTACTGACCTTCAAAGATTGAGGCAAGCTGATGAAACAACGAGGGTCGCTGAAACCAGGAGTTATTTGGGATACATAAACATCGTCAACAGAAGCACTTTCGATATGAAAGGTGATGGTCGCATTCTTGCAAAGTTTTCCTCAAACAATTTTTACTTCCAGTAGAACCTAGGTGAAAGTTGGTAAGAGTGCTCTTTGGTGCCTTTTTTTTTTCAAGGGAGGGGGGGGGGGATGCTTAGCAAGCTACATAAAGACGCAAAAATTTCGGTTGGTTGGAGCACACGTTCCCCGTGTCTACCGTGGTGCGTCTCGACTTCTTGCGCAGGCACGTGTGTGACCGCTGGGATCGGGATCATTCACAAAGCTACAGGTCACCGCTGAACAAGTACGAGGCGTTATTCGATGGCCACGTCATCAAGCGCCTCCTCCTGCGTAAGATCCCAAAGTACCCGCAGAAGGCGCAAGATAAGGCATCGGCATTGCTCCTTAAGTGTCTCAGCCAGGTAAGCGCGAATGTGTCTGTCGTTTTCAATTAAGTGACCACACTGGAGCGCACGCTATACAGTAACATAACTCATATGTTTAGCAAAATGTATATCTTTGTGAGTCATGAGGGAGGTGTAGTGGCCGAATACTGCGCCAGGGAGGCCAATTCCTGTTCTGGTGAGGAAGTGACTTTGCTGAAGCTTAGTGGGCCTTCCTAATTTGGTCGCACCTGGACTAGTATAGACCCACTAGCTCTCAGCGATTTTTTTGCCGGTGTCAGGCGCCACTCCATGCCTGAAAGTGCAGTAACAAGGAATGAAATAGATTTCATACTCTCTGCCAATCCCACCATAGTGCAGGATGTAGAAGTGTTAGGTAGGGTAAAGTGCAGTGACCATAGGTTAGTGATGTCTAGGATTTCTCTCAATTTGAAGAGAGAAAGAATAAAATTAGCCAAGAAGAAACAGGCCAACCTAGATGCAGTAAGGGTAAAAGCAGAACAATTCAGGCTGGTGCTCGCAAACAAATATGCAGCTTTGGAACAGGAAGATGAAGACAACGTCGAGGTAATGAATGAAACCGTAACTAGGCTGATCTCTAAAGCAGCAATTGAAGTGGGAGGTAAGGCACCAAGGCAATCTCTGGGTAAGGTCTCCCAAGTAACAAAAGCCTAATAAAGAAACGGCAGAACATGAAAGTGTCAAACTAGCAAGACCAGAAAGAATTCACTGAACTGTCAAAACTGATCAACAAGAAGAAAGTAAGGGATATTCGAAATTATAACGTGAAAAAGATTGAAGAAGCACTAAAATGTGGACGCAACATAAAATCGATGAGAAGAAAACTTGTCATAGGACAAGGCCAAATGTATGCACTGAAAGATAAGCAGGGTAATATCATCAGCAATTTCGATGACACAGTAATAGCAGCGGAAGAATTCTATACTGACCTGTACAGTGCCCCGAGCAGCCAAGCTACTTTCTTTCGAAGTAGGGATGAACATGATACAGAGGCTCCTTTTATAAGTAGTGATGAAGTTAGAAGGGCCTTGAAAAACATGACCAGAGGGAAAGCTGCTGGGGAAGATGGAATGACAGTCGATTTAATTAAAAAAATTAAATTATGGGGTTTTACGTGCCAAAACCAATTCTGATTATGAGGCACGCCGTAGTGGGGGACTCCGGAAATTTGGACCACCTGGGGTTCTTTAACGGGCACCTAACTCTAAGTACACGGGTGTTTTCGCCTTTCGCCCCCATCGAAATGCGGCCGCCGTGGCCGGGATTCGATCCCGCGACCTCGTGCTCAGCAGCCCAACACCATAGCCACTGAGCAACCACGGCGGGTCGATTTGATTAAAGATGGAGAAGATATCTTGCGTGAAAATCTTGCGGCCCTTTATACGCAATGCCTCAAGACTTCAAGTGTACCACAAAGCTGGAAGAATGCCAACATTACACTCATCTATAAGAAGGGAGACGTTAAAAAATTAAAGAATTATAGACCCAGTAGCTTGCTTTCAGTATTGTATAAAATATTCACCAAGATAATTTCCAATAGAATCAGGGCAGCACTTGACTTAGCCTACCAAGAGAACAGGCTGGCTTCATGAAGAGATATTCTACGACGGATCATATCCATGACATCAATCAGGTAATAGAGAAATCTGCGGAGTACAATCAACCTCTCTATATGGCTTTCCTAGATTATGAAAAGGCATTTGATTCAGTAGAGATATCAGCAGTCGGAGTACAGGAGGCATACGTGAATATCTTAGCAAATATCTACAAGGATTCCACAGCTACCTTGGTTCTCCACAAGAAAAGAAGAAAGTTACCTATCTAGAAAGAGGTCAGGCAAGGAGACACAATCTCCCCAATGCTACTCATTGCATGCTTAGAAGAAGTATTCAAGCTCTTAGACTGGGAATGTGTAGGAGTGATGATCAACGGCGAATATCTCAGCAACCTTCGGTTTGCAGATGACATTTTCCTATTCAGCAACAATGGAGACGAATTGCAGCAAATGATTGAGGACCTTAACCGAGAAAGTGTAATAGTGGGGTTGAAGATTAATATGCAGAAGACAAAGATAATGTTCAATGGCCTGGCAAGGAAACAAGAATTCAGGATCAGCAGTCAGCCTCTAGAGTATGCAAATGAGTACTTTATCTAGGTCAGTTACTCACAGGGGACCCTGATCATGAGAAGGAAGTTACAGAAGAATAAATTTGGGTTGAGGTGCATATGGCAGACATCGCCAAATCCTGACTGGGAGCTTACCACTGTCGTTTATAAGAAAAGTGTACAGTCATTGCATTCTACCGGTGCTAACATATGGGGATAACTCGGTGGTCAACAAAGAAGCTTGAGAACAAGTTAAGAACCGCAAAAAGAGCGATGGAACGAAAAATGTTAGGCCTAACGTTAAGAGACAGGAAGATAGCGGTGTGGATCAGAGAGGAAACGGGATAGCCGATATTCTAGTTGACATTAAGAGGAAAAAATGGAGCTGGGCCGGCCATGTAATGCGTAGGATGGATAACCGGTGGACGATTAGAGTTACAGAATGGATACCAAGAGAAGGGAAGCGCAGTCGAGGACGGCAGAAAAGCAGGTGCGATGACGAAGTTAGGAAATTGGAAGGCGCAAGTTGGAATACGCTAGCGCAAGACAGGGGTAATTGGAGATCGCAGGGAGAGGCCTTCGTCCTGCTGGGGACATAAATATAGGCTAATGATGATGATTATGCTGACTGAACTTAACGTGGACGTGAAGGCACTCGAGTGGATAAAAAATTTTCTTTCCAACCGGACGCAATTTGTAAACGCTAATAACTGTACTTCTCGGTTTTCTAATGTACCAGCATACCTGCTGGTACATTAGAAAACCGAGAAGTTCCTCAAGGCTCAGTCCTGGGTCCACTTCTCTTTTTAATCTATATTAACGATCTTCCGAACTGCGTTCTTTCTTCTTCCTTAAAACTATTCGCGGATGACTGTGTTATTTACCGTAAAATTACTAATCCTTCCGATTCCCAAGAACTGCAGGACGACCTCAACCGCGTAACTGAGTGGTGTTCTAATTGATGTATGCAACTAAATTCAAATAAATGCAAGGCCATGCGAATACCTCTTAACACTGCCATTCACACCTACTTTATTAATGGTGCGCCTGTGACGTCAGTTACCTCTTACAAGTATCTCGGCCTTCACATATCAAATAACCTTTCTTGGCATTCGAATGTTGACTATGTTACTAATAACGCTAACCGCAGGCTTGGTTACTTGCGCCGTAATTTTAGCTCTCCCCCTTCCTCCGAGAAGCTAACTTTATACAAAACTTTAGTTCGCTCCAAATTGGAGTGTGCTTAGCCATTTGGGATCCGACTCGGTCTTCATTAGTTTCTACTCTAGAGAGTATTCAAAACCGCAGTGCTCGCTTTGTCTTGTCCAATTATTCTCGCTATGCAAGTATCTCATCAATGAAACGAACTCTTAACTTACCTGATCTTTTGTCACGCCGCAGATATCCCCGTCTTTCCCTTTTTCACAAAGTTTTTCATTTGAACCCCCTTTTAAAAGAAACCCTTCTTGCCCCTCCATCTTATATTTCTTCCCGCACTGACCACAGCCTCAAAGGCCTTTTTGCCACATAAACCGGTACAGTGACTCATTCATCCCTAGGACAAGCACGGACTGGAATCGCCTTTCCGCATCAGTCACACTCATCACCGACCCTGCCAACTTCAAGAGTGCTGTTCAGAATGCCATTTGTTAATATTTTTTTGTTTGTATTTTTTCTGCATTATTATTTTTTTTACTCCACTCCTTTCTGTAATGCGTTCGGGCCTTGAAAGTACGTGAAATAAATAGATAAATGACAACGTACGTTATTTGGTGAGCTAAACGTTTGTGATTTCAGACAGTTTTAGTATAGCGTAAAGCGGCAAACACAAAGAGTTAGCGTTAGCGTTGCGTGCACCACACTGCGCATGCGCTTTACGTAAACGGTGCTGGAGCTCTTACGTACGTACGCTATTTCGCGGTGAACGCTAACGTAAGGAAGGGGGGCGCCTTACGTACGGCAACATGGCGGCGCCAGTCGAAGAGAGGGCTGGCCACTTCGGATCTATCGAGTCGTCGGCCTGCACTGTTCGGTTCATTCGTTCCCCACTAATTCTCGTGTTTGCTTTAGATTTGTGTGATCATGCTTCGACAGCGGCGTACAGGTGACAAATGGGCGTTGTTTTCGATATACGCTCTGGATTAGCGGCGCAGTAGGCTTAACGAGAGGGTTTGCTCATGTTTGCTGTATCCGCCTCGAGATGGCGCCCCAAGTGTATTTGCGTTAAAACCCCTTGATCTTGAAAGTAGCGACACTCTCCACCGCGCGCGCGCTTTCCTCCTCAATCCTCCTCCGATTTCTCCCCTCTCCGGGTCGGCGCGGTGCGCACGGCACGCTGAACCCTCCAGTGGCTCGCTGCAGCCGCATTAGAATCAATGCGCGCGCTTGCTTATTCGGCCCTTTGAAGCGTTATATGGGAATTTATCCCTTGTGAAACTGTCGTGATGAAAGTACGCTTCCGATAGAACGGCGCGACAATTTTTTTTGAAGACGCATCGATAAAGACAAGCGGTAGCACTCCGAAAAAATGAGTACCAAGCAGTGGTTGAGCGGTTTGCCTCTCCGTCGCCACTTCGGCTGTTCGTAACGCGGAGGTGTGTTGAGCGCATATAATGTAAGGAGCGTAGAATATACACGAGAACTTGTTTCATAATCGTGGCTCTTAAAAAGCTCAAAGAAGGTAACCAAGAAGAGATGTGATAGTTTATTTAAAGCGAATTCGCGAGGGCCAAAAGCCCTTGTACCAATGTCACTGTGCAAAATACGTGCTGTGTTTGCGAAATAGGCAATATAGAACTTAACGCACGTGCCTGTATTCTGTAACGATGAAACGACGAGAAATTATATTCCGTCACCTCTGGTACTACCCTAAGTCTCTAAAAAAAGAAAAAAGAGGCTGATTGCTCACAGGGAAACTTCTAAGACTATGGCAATTGACAATCAACTTACAACATTCAAGATGACCGTTTATCAGAGTTCAGGGAGATTATGAAACGCGCGGCTTGTACGTTATGAGCATCCACGAATAACACATGCCAGATACGTATAACTTCGCTTTCTTGCGTACGGCTATTTACTTCACGACGGCTGCCACGATATCATTGAGCGGTGGTTAATTGACGTAACTTTACTATCGCTTAATCAACTCACATTCATAAGACTGTATACAGGAAAGAGGATAATTGTTTGGTTTAATTCAACTAAATAATTCTCATTCCCGGTTTCTCGCACGATGAAAATCGCTACCAGTGTTTCATAACTGACACCACTGAACTACAGAATGATTTGGCGGCGCCGAAGGTTGCGGACCGGACCGGTAGGTGGTTCGAAAAAAAGTGCCACGTTAACTACGAAGCATTTCAACTCGGCGCTCACTCCCACACACACACATAGACACCCACACGCGCATGCGCACACACACACGAACACACGCACGCACACACACACACACACACACACACACGTACATGCATACATGCATACATACACACACACACACACACACACAGAAACACACACACGCGCGCACACACACACACACACACACACACACACAATTACGAGAATAGGAGGTACAGCTATTAACTCATAAATTACATACACTGGGAAACTAACGCACGCGCGAACACAAAAAAAAACTTGCATCACGGCGCGAAGAGTCAACAAGTTCAGCGACTCGCTTAAAAAAAACTATTTGCACAGTTATAGGTGCTCTGTATTGGACTGAACGAAGAGTCCGGCTATGCAAAGGGCATTAAAATCTCCATGCAACTTTACCTACCAATGTAAGGAAAGCTGAAACAATCACCTCGCATAGAACGACGGGCTTAGAAGGGGCGAAATTCTTTCACGCGATGTTATGGAGCCACTGCTTCCCGCGCGCGACCTTCCGGTCTTTCTGTAGGATAAAAAATAATGCTAGCCCTTTCTCTGCCCTGCCGCTGCATTGAAACGTGCAGCAGCAAGGCATTTCCACTGAGAACGAAGCCCAGATTCCTACGGAAACACGGGAAAACTTGCGAAACGCACGTTCGGGGCGGCAGGGTGACCACCGCTTGGAAGGCGCATGGCGGGCGGGAGGAACTAAAAGCGTGCGAAAGAAAGTTTCGCGGCGTTCGTTTTCGTGACGTCAGGGTCACCTGACAGGGTCGTATCGTGCGCCGCAGCCATTCAGCGTGGTAAGTGGTTCTTGAGGGAAAGGGAAAGGTTGGCGCTATCTTCTGCAGCCCTTGAGGGAGCACGGCTCAGCGCCAACGGGGAGGGGTAAGTGGGAGCGAAAGAAGGGATAGAGTGGAGACGCCATGGCTGGGTGAAGCAAAACCGGCAGGCATAGGCGGCACGTATCAGGCCGAGATGGAAGGCCTTGGTGTGCTGCAGAGTCTGCAGGGGTGTTGTGCCAGGCCGGTCAGGCCCGGGGTGGAGTGGGAGGCCGTGAGGCCTTCCCGCTTGTAGAAATGTCCTTAGAGGCGTGCGGAGAGCCCTGACGAGTCTAGGAACTCCACGACGCCTCGAAGTGCAGAAAGGTGGTGTCGGCCGGGGAAGAGGAGATCTTCCTCCTTGCCACAGGGGAGGCCCAGGTGGCGGAACTCCTGCAGGAGTGGGCCCCGCTGCTGGAGGTACGCCGGGCAGGCCAGCAGGAGATGTTCGATCGTCTCCGGCTCCCCGCAGGAGCTGCAGGCCGGGGACGTCGCTCGTCCCAGTCGGTAGCTGCGTGCTGCCGTCCAGCAGCAGCCGATGCGGAGCCGGAGAAGGAGCGAGGTCTCCCTGCGAGCCAGGCCTCGCTGGGGGAGTGGTCGTGGGGGGCATCCCAGTGCCACCCGTTTGTCTGGGTGGTGGGTCGCCAGGTGTCGCCGCAGCCTCAGTCCAGTGAAGTCGCCCTCCGTCACGGCCCGACTGAGGGGCACAGTGGTGTGGTGGGCGTCCTTCGCCAGGGTGTCGGCTGCCTCGTTGCCCGGGATCCCTACGTGGGCGGGGATCCAGTGCAGGGACACCGGGTGGCCTGCGTCCTGCAGCGCTGTCAGCCGGGTAGACAGCAGTGCGACTCCAAGGCTGGCGCTTTCTGGCCTCTGCAGGCCGAGGAGGGCTGCCCTGGAGTCGCAGAGGATGGCCGCTGGTACCCCAGGAAGCTCCTCGGAGAGTAGGTCGACGGCCAGGTGGAGGCCTGCCACCTCCGCTGCAGTCGAGCTGGCGTGTCTGGGCAGTCGACACTGCCTGCTCTTCTGCAGGGCTGGTGCCGTGCAGGCCGCCGTGGCAGAGCCGGTGTCCGGTACCACCGAACCGTCGACGTACACCAGGAGGTGGTCTCCGAGGGTCTCGTCCAGGAGGCAGGCGGCCGTCTGCTGCAGGGCGCAAGCGGGCGAGCGCCTCTTCGAAATCCCGGGCAGCTCCGTGGCGATGGGGACAGGAGGCCTCTGCGGTGGGGGCAGCTGTACCGCATTCGGCGGTGGGTTGCCAACCACCTCCTCGTAGAGGCGGCACAGCTGACCCATCCTTGAGGAAGGCCGGGACTGGAGGCGACGCAGCAGGCCTCTGCCATCAGGAGCATGGTGGAGGCGGTCGACGTGCCTCAGCCCCTGCTGCAGGAAGAGGAGCGACAAGGGCCATGCTCCAGCCTCCGCAAGGGTAGCGGCAATCTGGGAGCTCCGGGGGACACCCAGGCAGAGTCGGATGGCCGCCCGGTGCTGCAGCTCCAACTTTTCGAGGCGGCGTGGCGGCAGCGCCACCAGCGGGAGGGCGTACCGCAGGCGTGATGTGGCCGCCGCCTCGTAGAGCCGCAGGGCCCACTTCACCGAGCAGCCCTCTCCATGAGCAAGGAGCTGCGACACGGCCTTGCGGACCCTGATGGTCTGGGTCTGCATGGCCCCGACTGCCGGTCGCCAGGTTAGCCGGTGGTCGATGCGCAGCCCAACCACCGGCTAACCTGGCGACCGGCAGTCGGGGCCATGCAGACCCAGACCATCAGGGTCCGCAAGGCCGTGTCGCAGCTCCTTGCTCATGGAGAGGGCTGCTCGGTGAAGTGGGCCCTGCGGCTCTACGAGGCGGCGGCCATTCAGCGTGGCAGACGCACTGGCTCCGCGAAAGAGGGGGGAGAAAAAGACGAGGTTAACAGCGCCGGCGAGGGTGTCGCGGCGTACATCAAAGTGCGCCGCTATACTTTCCAACATCAAGGAGCTTTAATTTGCGTTAGCGTTTTCCTCCGTTCCGCAATTCTAAAACACTACCTTGTGCCGCGCAGTACAGCCTTTCTTTGCGTTAGCGTTGCGTTAGCGTTGCGTCGCACGCTCCTCCCCTGTCGAGAAAATAGGGGTAAGCGAAACTTTTGGCAAGACGACGCGGTCGCAAGCGTTCTGCTTCCTTTGCTCTAACTCCGTGCCGGCGGCTCTTCGCTGTTATTTGACCTCAACACCGCGCTCCCGAAACTCGGGGTCCGTGGCTCTTCGCGGATGTTTCGCCTCTGCTTCGGAAGCCCTCACGCTAGAATCGACACGTCGACGACGAGCCCTTTCATGAGCGAGTTCGCGGCCGTTGATACACGCCGTACAGATGGTAATCCCGCGGAGCTGAAGTGTGCGGCCCCGGTATGAGCCACACGTGATTTGTTCTTTCTTGGTTTCTTTTTTATTGCGATAGCAATTATATGGACACTCAAAAGCAGATTTCTGCCGTCGGCGTCGCCGTCGCCGTCGGCGTCGCCGTCGCCGTCGCCGTCGCCGTCGCCGTGAGGTTCCGTATGACGTCATTTGGAGAAGAAATCGTCGCCGCGCGCCGAACGCTGTATGTGCGAGTGAAAGGGCGCGAGGGGCGCCTCTTTCACGGGGAGTGAACGCACGGCGGAGAACAAACGCGCGTTCTGCGCCGTGCTCGCTTAAGGGCTGCAGAAGTAGGCGTCTCTGTTCTCCTTCACAATCACCATGTATGTAGAGCAAACGCGCCTTCTTCAGACGAGCGAGAGGCCGTGGGGGAGGGGGAGGGAAGGGAGGCGACGTTTAGCTGCGGAACGCAGTGCCTATTTATATCAGATGCTGCGCCGTGCTCCCTTATGGGCTGCAGAATTAAGCGTCTCTTCCTTATGTATAATAAACACTTCCTCCGGCAACAGTCACCAACGCCGCACGCATTTTGAGCGAACGCGGGCAAAACGCCTATGGCGTCGACAACAGTTCTGCGTGTTGCCGATGCTGCTGCATGTCCAAGTTCATACAGCTGATAAAGCTAATATCATTACTCCGTATAGCTCTCTACAAGTTTGCTATCGCAATTGATGCTTCGCCTTTCAGGTGAAACTGCGACAACTTTTTTATTGCGATAGCAATTATATGGACACTCCAAAGCAGATTTCTGCCGTCGGCGTCGCCGTCGCCGTTGCCGTCGCCGTTGCCGTCGCCGTTGCCGTCGCCGTTGCCGTCGCCGTTGCCGTCGCCGTTGCCGTCGCCGTCGCCGTCGCCGTGAGGTTCCGTATGACGTCAATGGAGATGAAATCGTCGCCGCGCGCCGCGGAACGCTGTATGTGCGAGTGAAAGGGCGCGAGGGACGCGCGCTTTCACGGGGAGTGAACGCACGGCGGAGAACAAACGCGCGTTCTGTGCCGTGCTCCCTTAAGGGCTGCAGAAGTAGGCGTCTCTTTCCTCCTTTACAATCACCATATATGTAGAGCAAACGCGCCTTCTTCTGACGCACGAAAGGCCGTGGGGGGGGGGGGGGGGGGGGGGTGGCAGGGAGGCGACGTTTAGCTGCGGCACCAAGTGCCTATTTATATCAGAGGCTCCGGCAACAGTCACCAACGCCGCACGCATTTTGTGCGAACGCGGGCAAAACGCCGACGGCGTCGACAACAGTGCGGTGTGTTGCCGGTGCTGCTGCATGTCCAAGTTTGTACAGCGGATAAAACTACTATCCTTACTCCGTATAGCTCTCTACTAAGTTGCTATCGCAATTGATGCTTCGCCTTTCGGGTGAAACTGCGATAACTTTTTCTTGCTTTCTCCATACCCGCATATCCAATGCGGGTATGCGCCACACGTGATTTTATTATCGGTAATCGCGACGTAACTGACTAGCATGTGATGTTATTCACGCGATAGCGTTTAGCGCCCCGTGTTGCAGAAATTCGGCGTCGGCAACCGGCGTGTGTGGTGGCGATGGAAATCATCCAACCACATCGACCGCGCAGGCCCTCACGTGGTGCAAGGTTTTGGTGAACAAAAATTGAATTTCTCAGCAAAATCCATCAGAAAAATGGTAAAGTACGACTTTACCACTCGGCGTCGGATTCGCCGTCGGTTTCTTTACCAATAGGCGTCGGATAGTAACTTGAATCTACGAGAAAACCTAATTCTGCTACGAGGAAACTCAAACATTCCTACCAGACCTGCGCACGTCGGGGCAATAGCAAACAATAAAATAATAAAAAAAAGTGCTAGGGCCTTCACATTTCAATATTAGACCACTTATATTGCCCAAGGTCGATCCACATTGGTCGCGAAGCTTCGGGCGAAAAGCGGTTCAGAACCAATTGTCACCGACATCAGCAAGGCTGGTTATGGGAGCAGCGATTGAAGCGCGACTATGTTTGGAGGGAATAAACACTGGGAAAGAAAAAGGCGTTTTTAAATTAAAGTGAGACGCAGTTAGATTCATTCAACGAAAATTAAATTTCTAATTCATTTTATATACGCATGGCGAGAAAAGATACAACTGTGTTTTACTTGATCATTATCTATAAATACCTTTTTTCAGGGCCCACCGTGAGAGCGCCCATCGATAGCGGCGGGCGTTGACGCCGCTATCACTTGCAATGCCATGCAACTCTTGGAGTGCGTGGAAAGGGGCACTCGTAAAGTTCACCTGTTACAATACGCCCCCGTCACATGTGTTGCATGTCGACGTTTGTTTGAATTAGGTGACGCGGTTAGTTTTATTGTTTCTTAACCTGTGCAGTCAAAAGTAGTGAGTTGCGACCGTCAGATACTTGTTTACTTTAGTTGATTTCGTGCAACTGCGCTGGCCGACGGGCTTGGCGTCCGACGAAAGGACGAGCGCTCTACGCAATCTACGCCCAATGCGTTCGTCGGCCTCCAAAGAAAGTATGTTCTGTGCAGCGATGCGATTTCGACACCCCTACGGCTGATCTTTTCCGGCATCGCTTTTCACGCTGAAAACTCGGAACGCCCATGAAGTCGAATGGCGGGGCATTTGAATATACAGCTCTAATGGCAGGCCTCCGAAAACAAATTTCGCGCCTATGAGAACAAAATGACGTCACTTCTGCTTTTGACGGATATGACGTCAAATTATTTTTTCTTCCGCCGGAAGTGTTCTCTCCTCACACAGATGGCGCTAAGCCCCATGAACCACCGATAAACAACCATGTTTTGAACGTATGGAGTTCTATGGAAGCTTCGCTACCAGATGCATTTACCTTGTATTGCCCCTGTAAAAATGTCTTTCCAGCAATGCAATTCAGTTTAAAAGTGAAGCCTACTTTAAGGGGATCGGTGTAAGCTGGTCTTTGTAAGCTGGCTTTTCCATGTTCAGTGTTGCAGTGAGTGAAGCCTACTTGCCGTAAGCGAACGATGCGATGCTAACGGGTTCCGATAACGCTATCGCGTTCTACTCTTAAAGGCGAAGATTAAGCATCCTGCAAGTTTTTGATGTCATGGCCTATCAGTCATGTTAGTCATACATTGATACCCTTTCATGCAAATTTTGGTAAATACCAAGTGAACGAGACGAGAGTTTTCGACAGGTTTTCGATAGGGTTTTAGCGAGACACCACCACCACCGCCGACACCTTGTGAGGCAATACAAGCTTCGCTTCAAAAAAGGAAGTGGTGACAATGTTCACAAGTGATCTGTTTCCTAGCTGACAAAATGCGTGGGTGAATAAAAAACAGCCTGTTCCAAATTCACATGAGCTAACCATGGCCTGCCGGTTTAAGTACTTGCTCGTGTCGACAGTGCTATCGAATTCAGAAACGTGGTTACGAATTCTAAATTTAGGTGCACAGGAAGCACAGAGGATGAAATATGGTATGCTTTCTCACACTTCCTGCCGCAGAGGGGTGGACAGAGCTCGTGGACTCTGCCGAAGCTTCTGCTGGAGCTAGGCCTTCCCTGGCCGCAGAAGTCCCCGGCCTCAAGACCCCAGCTGCTCGGCACACTCGTCAAGTCGTCATTACACTTCGGTATACACATGTTCTGGGCCTTTTTCGTGGGTCGCCATCCCTCACGCCCGAACCAGAACGTAATTTACACAACGTTAGACGAACGGTTCATCGACTGGATATCGAATTTCGAGAGGCTTATAGCCTATGGTCAACACCATGCCTATCTCCGACGCTGCGCTGAGATTGTGGGCGGCACAGGACAGTCCTATTCGAGTATGATCTACGCCGTAACGACTACGCACTTTGACGTCACGCGGCAGGTCACCCGCCTTTGGAACCCGGTTGGTCTCCCTGCGTTCCTGGACCTCAGCGATCCCGAGCTTCGCCGAGCCCTCAACGGTCATCTTGCAGACGATTCGCAGCTCTGGCCGGAAGACAAGATTGTGAACCTACAGCCCAGGCTATTCGCCGAACTTAATGCAACACACTTCAGCCACAGCAATTTCACCGAGAACTTCAAGCTTTTCCTCGGCGCCTATGTTGTCTGGTTGCTATCGCCGTATGCCTCCCGTTACCTCACAACTTACATGTTGAAGGACATGGGTCTTGCAGCCTTTGAGCGATCCTACCGACACCACAAATGCATGCAGGCGCTCGAAGTCACCATACCGCTGGTCAAGTGGAAAATTGAACATGGTAGCCAACGTGACAAGTTATACTCGTGGAAATTGCTTCGCCTCACCGTACTGTCCGTACATGAACTGGACGTAGTATACGGTGACGCATTCAAGACATACTTTTCAGATGCCACGTCTCGTATTGCGCTCAACGCCTGGAATATGACTCTGACATGGGGCATGTTGGACAGCGCGTACGCCTACGTGCCTTTTGACAGTCAGGCGGGATTCTTCGACCTGTACATACGAATATGCGTCAGAAGCATGAGCATCTTAAAGAAGTCGTTGCGCCAGGCCAGTCTGACTGTCGTTCACACACCAGGTTTCGCTACCTTCCGACTGTACCTGATGCTCGTGGCCAGAGAGGTCGCAGTCCGGAACTTCCTAAGGATGCCACCACTCTTGGATCCGAGGCACCCTGTGCCTGTTCATGCGGCCTTGGTAGGCACCGCCATCTGTAAGGATCTTGTCGTTCTCGGACGATTTATCCTTTTCTACAACGAGAAATTTGAGGTGAGTGAGTGCTGAGCTGTCATGTGCTGATGAGAGTTCTTACTTTCTGTATTGCGCTTAGGATATCCATCTCCATGAAAATAATTAAGGCCTAAGCCTCAGGTACAGCTACTGGTATTCGACGTCACTGAGGGCTAACGAAGATTACTTCTTCTGCTTATAATATCGGTAACTACGCATGTATTGTATACTACATGGAAAATTTCATGAAAGCCAAATGCAAAGAGCAGCAATTTCAAGTCCTGCTTATCTTTATGCATCATGTCCATTGCGCTACGACTCCAACATACTTTTCTACAATAGGCCAAACACATGCTTGCCATCAGCGGAAGCTCAATCGCTATGTCGTTATCCTGTTGATTGCAAGATCAGGAAGTGGGCAAAATACAAATTCTCTAGAATTGTGTATTGCTCGCACGTTAAAAAAATCATATGTAATCGAAAGCCCCTGCTCTGATTTAAAACCCTCAACCGTGACTGTCATTAATGTTCGTGCGAAAATATGGTATTATAGTTTAATCGGACCAGCTAATGTTCGAGCCGTTTTGTTTGGTGCTACGCTTCAGGTTCAATATACAAAACGAAAAATGTTTTCGTTCATGCTGCGATGGCTGAATGCGATCGCGTCAGCTGAATGACGTAAATAGGCGGTACACTAAAGCATGCGTAATGGTATATGACGCAATCATGCGATCAATCTAACGTCTCGGAAGCGTGGCATTTAATGAGACGTTTGCCTGCAAAAATGTTGAGTAGCATCGTCACTGGTGTATAGATGTAGTTCTGCTCCGCTGAAGTGCAGTGCAGAAAGCTGTATTGCAGCACACGTCAGTGAGAACATTCATACGAAAAAATTCATATTAAAGGTATTGAGGCTAAAAAATTAAATAAATCACATAGCCAATACTCGTAGACCTATAAGGACTTATGAGGATTTCTATTATTAATGAACATTCATGCTGATAAATTTTTTGTTACTTTGCACTATGACATTTATATTTAAATGTCTGTGTTAAATGACTTATTGCGTAATTTTGTATTCTATGTTCGAATAATGACGAGGTTTCTTCTTTATCAATCAAATATTATTCGCACTTTCTTATTTGACAGTATAACATTAGTCGTGCACCATCTCTCTATTTTCTAACTCAATATTTGCCTTACATTTCAATACGTCTTCGCCCTGATCTACAATCAATATATTAGGTTCCTCAGAGTGTAGCTTGGAATGTATTTTATAACTCAATGTTTGGTTTACTTCTTAATACGTTTTATTGCGATAGCAATTATACGGACACTCCAAGTGTATTTCTCCCGCCGCCGTGATGTTCCGTATAAAGTTCAAACACGATAACATCGCCGCCGCGCACCGTACGCCCTTTGTGCGAGTGAAAGCCTTTCAAGGGTCAGCCGTCGATCGCGACTAAATCTCGCGCGTGCGAGGGAGGACGGCGGGACGGAAGCGCGCCGTCTTCCTTCGTGCGCGAGGCACGGGGGGAAGCGAGATAGGGGGGAGGGGGGGGGGGGGCATTCCGGTATGGTGGCTGTTGTTTACGACGAGGCCGCGTGGGCGCCGTATCTTGAAAGCGATGTACGACGTGGACAAGGTGCGCACTCACGGCGGCCTCATCTTCTAAGCGATCTTCGATGTGTACAAAGTACACCACGCCGAGTGCCGGTGGGTTCGTATGCGCTGTGCTTTCGACGTTTAGTTCTCGCAGAAGCGAGAGACAGCACGAAGGTCAATTCGCTCGCTGCTGCCGCCGCGCTTCCTCACTCCAGCGAGTTCCCGCGTTCATCGTGCAAGGTGTGTTCATGTTAACCTGTGCAGGCGTGACGCCTTGCGTATTAATTCAGTTTGTAAGGGAATGTTCACATGTTTATACGGCCGATAAAACTAATATTCTTACTTCGTAGAGTTGTCTACTAATTTGCTATTGCAATCGATGCTTCGCTCTTCGGGCGAGACTGCAACATTTTTCTCCTGATCTGTAATCAATTCGTTTGGATTCTCAGGTCTCATGTAGAACGAATTGACTCGGCTGTTAGATGGTTTATATATGACAAAAAAAACAACAGGGCATCTAACCTGAAAATGATGTAACTTTATTGGCGCGGATCTGCAATACCTCCGCGATAGGCCCAGTAAAGAGGTTAGAAGCGTACCCGATACTGGAAAAGTGGTAGTAAGGTAAGACGCTAAAAAAAGGTTTTATTTTTCACGTAATATCCAAGGTACGGTGGCTAGAATAGTACCTGCCGGTGCGTAGTTTCCGCAGGGAAGCAGCGAGTTCCTCACATAACGCAAACATGCTCCCACGTGTTGTCAGAACGCGACCGCGAAGTTCCCCCGAAACGCTAATCGCAAGGAAGCAAGGCGCGCAAGCAGACGCGCAAACGCCACTACGCCAGTTCAGACGCAGAAACAATAGACAGTTTTAGTTTAGCGTGGTTACCGGAATAGCGGGCGTACCGGAATAGCGGGATCGAAGTGCGCATGCGCAGAACGCTAACCGACCCATACCGTTTACCGTGCGCACGCTATTTCTCAGAGTTAACGTTACCGTGTTAGCGTGGTGTACGTAGTGTACGTATAACATGGCGGCGGTCCCGACCGCCCGCTTCGAACTGAATTTGGCGTTGTTTTTGTAGAATTCACTTCGTTCGTAGCAAATGACTGCGTAAACGGCTTTTGCTTAGTCTCATGCCGCTTCGCCGAGAGAGTGTTATGGCTAATCTTGAGGAATTTTCGAGATCGCTTCTCGTTTCGAACGCGCCTAAGCCTAACGAGAGAAATTTTTTTCTGAGATCCGAGCGCCATCTGTCGCTAAAGTCGGGAGATAGGCGCGACGACGGCATATGGCCTCTGAGATTGGAGGATTTCGGAGG
The DNA here is from genome assembly GCF_013339745.2 of Dermacentor silvarum. Taxonomy (NCBI): domain Eukaryota; kingdom Metazoa; phylum Arthropoda; class Arachnida; order Ixodida; family Ixodidae; genus Dermacentor; species Dermacentor silvarum. The sequence goes on along the minus strand of NC_051163.1, from coordinate 62,727,156 downwards.
CTATGGTAGACAGCTTGTACTGCTTGTTTGTTTCGTTGCAGATCGACGGACATGTGAAGTAAAAATACAACGCGCTCCTGGCTTCCATTGCGCTGCCTATCGCACTTTCCGGACGCACACACACATAGAATTAGGTGCCCTGTGTATGCGAAATTCAAAGCGTAATGCAATAGCGTCCCGCACGTAAACTACGTTATCACGCTATACTAAAACTCTCTTTCTGCAAAGTTCGTTTGCGGAACGGTAACGCCATTTCCCGTAACCCCGCTATTACGCTAACGCTAAACTAAAACTGTCTAATGTGCTGCTGCGTGTCCGGCGCACGCTGCAGGCGGCCAGACGTGGCGCTGAGGGAACAGGAAGCCGAGGTTTTTGTTCACAACGTCGACAAAACCGTTTAGTGTAAGAACATGATAGTCGATATGGTAACGCTTTACAGAACCCCAAGTAACGCTGGATAGCCAGCTGCGCGCAAAATGCTTCGCATACCATCAATATGCACAGTGCGTGGGTTCTGTATACTTTTTCTCATGCTTCTTGAGCAGCAGTGCAGGAGCCGTATCCTGTAACGATTGGGTTTCCGACGAAGAATTCACTTTGGCGGTGGCATCACATTTTGGTGGTACGCTGACGTACTGAGAACGGGAGGAAGGACAGAGGTGAATCGGTGCGCAGGTTCTTTTTTTTTTTTTTGGATGTGAACGTCACAAACCAAGGGAAAAAATGGCTGCGGCTTAGCTCAGCTCACCCTGGATATGCAAAGCGAAAGCTTTGTTTAGCCTGGTTAAGTCTTGGTTTCACTTGGTTAACCTTGGATTTAGCTGTAATTATTATACTTAGGCATACACTCATCGTTAAGCCAGGTATGATGGCTGTGCCTAGGTCAGTGGCTAGACATGACTGTGGTTAGGCTTGGGTAGACACTCATCGTTAGCCACACGTGAATAGCACGCGAGAAAGAAAAGCATAAAGTAATCGGCTAACCTTGTATTGCATTTCACAAACTCTGTAGGTGCTCCGTGTATTGGAAATTCCGCAAGATAAAATATCAAGATATCCATTTCGGAATTTTTATGGAAGCATCCGGGAAGCATTCCTGATGGTCATGCCAATATTCATCTACGTTCATTAAGAAGCCAGAAAGCTGGTTCTGAAAGCCACGTCTCCCCTTAAGTCTGCCTTGAAAAGCGCCTCACCCAATTAGAAGTAATTAAATACAGAAATCATAGCAAGTTACGGAGTCGTTGGTATCACAAGGTGCCACACCTATTGTAACGTGGAAGAAAACCCGCCCATGCATTCAGGCGCTGTTGCACCGCGGTGGTATAATGTTCAACGCCAGCAGGTCTTCGACGATACATCGCATGCGACCTTGAGTGGCAGTGTGTTGTGTGATGTCGGATGCTAGCCTTGCAGAGTGCACTGACAGCAAGCGGCGTCAGTGACAGCGACAACACGAAATGCAGGAAAATCTCAGAACAAGTTCCGAACGTTTGCACACCATAAGTAAACGATAACCACAACATTTGCGCGATGAGGTGCACGAATGCGGGATCAGTGATTGTTTGTGCAGAGAACATTCAATGCTTATTCAGCATTCGAAGTCGGTTTTATGAAAGGTTGAAGCCATATCTAAGTGTGTCTTGGAACTAAGCTGCATATTTTATATTTCGCCTTTCATGCTTATCAAGGCCGCGAATCACGAGGTGTTTTAGAATGTTGTGGTGAAACATTACAAGGCATCGCCACAAGCTTTCTAGTCCATGTCCTCGTATTACTATACATTCTAGTATTATTCCTACGCTTGTGTACTTCTGCGCAGTGCTTTAACTCTAGACAGATGGCTCTGTTGCAATGTCTTAATGAAGGTTGCTTGCGTCATAATGGCAGCATCAAAAGTTTACGGTATGCAAGTGCCGCGAAAAAGTTTTAACTTCAACGTAGCTTTAGCTTCCATCCGTTCAAATAGTGTGAGACTTCGTTGGTCGCGTACACATTGACACGCAGCCCAATCGAAATGCAGGCTGCGTGCCGAGGCTCAGGAAGGACTGTCCATTCTCTTAGCTACTGCATCCCATAGCCGTTTGACCCTGCCTTACCTGTATGGAACCCTCTCATAGAGTACATTTGCTCTGACGTCCGCAGCACGATCCCACGCACCCGATATTCCGACAGCTCGCACTGCTATTCAAGGACATACAGCAGTACGAGGCCATGATCAACCGGAGCGGCTTTCCCGCTTACCAGTCACTGCGCAGTTGGAAAGAGGTCACGGCCGCCGGCTTCGCAGCACGCATCGCCAGCGGCATCCCGCGCCTGCCCGAGGCCCAGACATTCGTCAGCCCCGAAGAGCGGGCGACGAGCGCGGACAGGCGGCCAACGTTCCGCGGCATCCCCGAGGACCAGCTGTACTTCCTGGTCAGCTGCTTCGTGGAGTGTGGTGGCAGCGACGACTCGAAGGTGCGCGGCGAACAAATGTTGCTCTACGCTGGGACGATATGACCTGAAGCTATGGCAAACTTTTTTACAGCTAAGCTGTTGAGGACAAGTTCCCCCAGGATCGTGTCCGCGTGTAGAAAAGGCTATCATCATCAGTATTTAGGCTCCATGTGCCTGGCGGTTTCCCGCCAGTTGTGCCTTAGCACAGGTGTCAAAACGGATGACTAACATGACTGATAGGTCATGACACCAATAACATCACATGCTCATCAGTTACGTCACGCACACCTGCATCGGATATGCGGGCATGAGCCTGGGATATGCGGGTATGAGCCAGGGACAAGAAAGAATGAAGGAAGGAAGGAAGGAAGCAAGGAAGGGAGCAAGATAAGAAGGAAATCACGTGTGGCTCATACCGCGTTGGATATGTGGGTATGAGCCGCCGAGAGCAGGAGCGGGAGAGATCTCACAGGATCCTGACACTGCCGTGCAGTGTGCCGCGGCTATCAAGGCTGTGGCTCATACACTTGTTTATGACAATGTGGCGGACTTTGCGCCGCAAACGCACTACTCGGCCATCGCGCCGGACAAAAACAATACGCTGGTGTCCCTGCTCTTTTACGAACATGCCGAAGACGCTCAATGTAATCAATAATGATAGTATATAAATTCGCTATAGCAATATTCACTACAGCAGACCCACCATAGTCACAGCTTTGCTGGCTTCCATCTTCACAGTAGTGGAAGGGCTCTCAATTTATTTTCTATTTCATTTCTGCAATCAGCCTTCCACGATTTTACAAAAACATTTCACCTGTTCGTTGCGGGATACAATCAGTGTTTGTTATACTGAGTATGCATGATTAGATCGAGCAAAAGAAACAATCACTATTTCTGATTCCACACGTTTTTCGCCCTTAGCCCTCCACTATTGGTGAAAAGATTTCGGGTTGCGCCCACTTCACTTTTATGCCACGCGACCTAACATAAACGGCGAAACCTTACCAGGTCAAAGGTCATCTTCAACGCGTACGCACTATAGATGCAAAATTATTCTGAACAAAACTAAACTTGTTTCGGAATAGCTGCAGACTGTCCCGCTTCCAAAGGAATAAAAGACGTCTGCCCACCAATCACTCCGGCACTGGCTACTCGGTGCTGCCATGTAGAACGGACTTATTTCCTTACGTTTAAAATGTATGCGTGGCAGTATAACGTTGTTGAGCCCTTTCGGTGCGTATAAGACAGCGCTTTGTCAACTGTTCCACTCTGAGTACCTGTTTTAGCGGAATTTCTAACCTTCCGTTGCATATTGCAGCGATTTTTTATCAGCCACTGAAATCTAAGGATGGAAAAGCGGGACAATCCCAGACGCAAGCATCACCTTCCTCACCCAGTTATCTACTTTCACTGTGCTAGCATGGGCCCACTGAAACCCTCTCCCCTTCTGTGTGCTCCTCGCCTTTTGTAAATGAACTATATAAGAAAAATTTGTCACGGTAGGCAGCCCTATTTGTTTTGAAAGCAAACAAAGCAAGTATGACGACTTATTCCTGTGGTAAGAGCAAACCAATTCTTAACCTCTTCCATTTAAGCCATAGCTTCGTATCTAGATTTCAAAGAGTTGACATTCTGCCTGGGATCTCGGACCACTCGACTGATTGTTTAACTTTAAAAATGAATTCCTTTTCAAGGACAACCAGACATGTTTCATATTGCACAGAGTTCAATAAATCTGATGATACTGCCATAACAGATGAATTAGCCTTCAGGTTTGAGTGGTTCGAGGGAATAGGTAAGGATAAATCTGTACATATAAATTAGTTGTGGCTGAGCTTAAGAGAACAGTTCACAAATGTCTAAGCCGCTATGCCCTTCTGAAATGCAAAACAAAACGAATGCACAACTCATGGATTACGAGAAAGATTTTGCAACTGAATTGAAAAGATACAAGGCGCATGTCACTTTATAAGCGCACAAATGATTCCGCTCTTGATGGCGAGATATAGAACCTAAGAACGAAGCTATAATTAATATTGAAGTAATCTAGGGTCAAGTACTACGGTGTTACAATGAATACTTTTCTGCACGAGTAACCACAAAAGCTTTGGAGGCATGTGGCTATAACTAAGAAGGAAATCACTAAAATAAGCACAGAACAGGGACTTATTGAGGATAAAAGTCTCATAGCTGACGGCTTCAATAAACTTTTTGCGAGTGTCTTCACCGCTGACGATGGAAAGCAGCCGCACTTTGAGCTACACCAGGACCTCCCGGTTGCAGAGGAGCTGCGGTTGGCGTATGAAGGAATATTATCCTGAATATAAATAAATCATCAGGCTCAGATGAGATGCCGGATTTGTATTTAAAGAGGTATGCTGAAGGCACTACCAAGTACATTTTTATCATTTTCACGAAGTCACTCCGCACAGTGAAGTTATACCGATAATTAAAGACGGAGACATCACCTGTAGAGCCAATTATAGGCCGATTGCACTGATATCAAGTTCCTGCAAGGTGTTGGAACACATCATTTCTAAGCACATCCGACAGTATTTAACTCATAACAAAATTGTCAGCAGCCATCAACACTTAGTCAACGGTAACACAATAATTAGAAAGTATGCATGGAATTTGTAAAGCCGTCGATGGCAAGGAATAGATATACCAGATATTTCTACACTTCAAGAAGGTTTCCGACGACTTACATCATAGGAATCTGATATTTAAATTATAGGCCGTCTTAGGAGATACAAGTGTAGGTAAATACAAGTGTAGTTACAAGTGAAGTTAAACTGATCGCCGACAATTGGTCAGTATTGATGAGGATAGGCCACAAGTTTGTGACGTAAGATCAGGGGTGCCACGGGGACCAGTCTTTGGGTCTGTGTTGTTCGTGCTCTACATTAATGACCTGATCGAGGATTGGAAGATTAGCGCAAGGTTATTTACAGACGAGTGTGTTATATATACAGATGCGAAAGTGAATAATGACGAAATACTCTTAAATAACTTCCTACGAAAAGTACACCAGTGGTGCGATACCTGGCAGATGGCTCTCAACCCATTAAAAATAGTATGTATGACAATCACACACAAGCATGAACCACTGACATTCCACATACACAGTACAAAGCGAACCACTTCATCGAGCAACAGAGTACAGGTATCTAGGAATTTTAATAACATCTCACCTTGGTTTGACACCACACAATAAAAAAGCAGTAGGGACAGCAAACCAAAGAATACGCAATATTTGACGCGTCCTTAAACTTGCATCCCCTGCCGCAAACGTTACTGCTTATAAGTGCTTGTGTGCCCAGTAGTATATTATGCACGTGGGGTGTGGGACCCCTATTCAAAAGACTCAGTGTCAAAATTGGAGCAAGTGTAAAGACATGCATTACGGTCACTTTTTTCCTACGCCGTAACTCCACTCTATGTGAATACAAATCTGCTTCTACTTTTCTACGTAATTATTAATGGTCTACTACTTGTTGATATATCCCGGTATACAAATCAATCAAGCACCCGTATTGTACGAAATAAGCATAGCAGACACCTTAAGGAAGAAAGTTTTCACAGTTTGCTACACTTTTTTTTTTCTTGGCAGTACGTCATTGAAGTTATCTTGCTGCAACCGTTGTCAATGCAATGCTTACAGGAAGACACCCCCCACCGCCCCTCCCCGTCCCAACTTCTTTCAGTTGAAAGTCTGCAACACTAACTAGCACATTTAAGCAGGATGCCTTCTCTGCGGACAGTATAACCATACTTGCCAGCAACCTGCAAATATTAAAATTCGTAAACTCCTGCTGAAACAACAGTCTTGTGGATAGGAGGAGGGGGGATAGCATGCATGTTTTCAAAGCCCGCCCTGAGAGCACATCTTTTCGGGGGTGCAATGCATTTTAATAAAAGATGATTTTGCAAATTACATGTTCGAAAAGCACAGAAAATTTCTCAGCGCCATTTATGCTGCCAATTTCGCCTACTTTAGTAACTTGTCTGTATGAACCTGATTCAAGAAAGTACCCTCTTGCATCCTTTTACCATCAAAAGAATTTAAACGGTATTGGGAAACGCCACGTTTTACGCGGTGTAGGCTCTGGGACCGACGAACCCAACTTGTTCGTGGACAGAATTTATTTTTTCGTAAAACTTGACGCAAATTCCTAAAATCGAAAAACGAGCCCGAATTCGTTAAGGTTTCTGAAATATTCGGGAGACTTATCAGTTATGGCATAACCGCTGTTCATTTTTTAATGTCTGCCTATCACCACCTTTTCTGCAGAGAGCCCTCTGCAATTTGGCTCTGCCTTCGGTAGCAGCGTTCAGGAGAGCCTTCGGGTGTCAGCCGCATCATCGACTGGTCACCAACTTCACTTTTTCCGAAACAACCTCGACGACCCGCAGTGCTTAACTATAGTGCCACTAAGTGCCGAACTGCTGTGTCCAACCAAGAAATGATGCTTTTTTTAATTCTGTGACTATGTATATTGCAACGAACACCGTACAATTTGGCTATGTGATACTTTGTCATCAAATAGCGTCGGATACCTCGAACTGTAAACGCAACAAACCATTCATTCATTCATTTGGGAGGTGGTGGCATGCAGAAAGTATGCTCCGTTTTCTGCACGCAAATGTTCAGCGAAGCTGAGTTTTCAAGCGCATTTTATTCTTAAACTTGTTCCTGTTGCCTTTCATTTTTGGCTATACATACAATGTACGCGAACTGCATTTCATGATCAGCTGTGAACAACATTGCGCGCCAGTCTCCAAAATTCATCTGCACTCGCCGAATCGAGACGCCTTTCTGCTTCACGTCTCATAGCAAAGGTGATAACTATTGTTACCTGATCGCAGCGCTGGAGTTATAGCGTTGATGCGTTAACATAAACCGTGCGACATGTGCTGTTTCGACAATACATGATGATGAGCGGAGTGCGCGGCGAGGTTGTGTTGCACATCACTTGCGCGCCCTAAGAATTTCCACAAGCTGTCAAAGAGTACTATTTTTATTTTTGCCAGTGTTGCGGCGTTATTTTTTTTTTCTTCCGAATGATTATGAGCTCTTTATTCCAACTCCTGTGGTGTACATCATTAAATATCCTGACCTCAGTATACGTGATATTATTCTCTTTTCTTTCTGTACATACCAACCTCTACCTTGTGAGAACCGGAATATTGCTCATGGAATCACTTACACCGGGCACCTCACGTACAGGACTGGAAACCCCTTCCGGGATCAGTCACGTCGACTGGCCATTATTCACACTTTCACAATGTTGTTTCACATTGGCCTCCCTACGTACCAACTATGTGTTTATGCTCTTTTCGGTTTATTGCTCGACTTATTTGTTGTTCCGGCTTGCAGGGATACTTTGTCGTCGTTTTAGGTAACATTGTATGAACAGCTAGTACACAGCCTGTAACAAGGCGAGCGTTCTGGTTTTTGTTTGTTTTTTTTCCTGGCCGGCCGGCCAGCCGGCACCACCACTGCCGCGGATGCCGCGGTGCCACGCTCTGATTGGTAGAAACCACGGGGCGCACGTCGCTCTGCGATTGGTAGAAACGCGGCACGCGCCGCGCTGTAACTGCTAGCGAGTTTTGCCTCACTCTTAACGCCATTGGCGCCGTGCTCATTGCGTAACGGGGCTTTAAAGTTATCGGTTTAATAAATACTCGTTTTTCTGCCGTCGGTCTTATGCATATATGTGAATAAGGCACACCTGTGTAGCATCAGTAATTATTGCGATAGCCATTATATGACACTCCAAGCGAACTTTCCCGTCGTCGTATATATTTAGGTATATGTATGCTATGTGCCGCGCCATGTTATATTACATGAGGTATATGCGGGTTATATAGCCACCCCAATCTTTTACTAAAGTTGCTCATGCCACGTTTTACATTCCTGACAAAATTATTACTCGGCATTTTGAGAATGGCAGCCCACAAACAAATGTCATGAAAGAAAACACCAACAGCATATGCCTTTCATCTATAGTTGTCGCAGACTTAGATATCAAAAGGGCGGAAGAATAACAACGCTCAAACCTTAAAATGATGTAATTTTATGGACGTGGCTGTGCACCATCTCAAGATCTGCCAAGGAACAAGGTTTGAAATATACTCGCTGCGGAAAAGCGGTGGTAGTCTCTAAGAAAGCTGTTGGCTTTCATTATTAAAGAAGTCGTAGTTTCGCCCGAAAGGCGGAAAATTGATTGCGATAGCAAATCAGTGGACAGCTATACAAAGTAAGAATAGTTATTTTATCGGCCGTGTAAACTTCTGGACATAGGCACACTTAACTAAATGAACAAGCACGGTGCCACGCGAGCAAAAGTGAACGTATCTCACTCGATGACCGCGGAAACTCATTGTCAAAAGGCTGAAGTTATAGTCAGCGCAGCAGCAGCGAGCGAATTGAGCTTCATGCCGGCGCTCGCATCAACGCGATCTTGGCCACGAAAACACAGGGAGGGTGGACTCCACCCCCGCCAAAGATGGCTGTCAAGATACAGCCGCGCGGGCGGGCTCTCGCGGCGCCGAACGCCCCCCCCCCCCCCCCCTCTTCGGAGCCTTCCAGCTAGGCGGGAGCGCGTGGCCGCAGAAAGGCGTGGCCCCTACACCTCCTTACCCTCCGTCCTGAGTGTTGTGAGCAACTGGAGGACTGGACGCTTCCGTCCCGCTTCCCGTACTTGTGTGCAGGAGCCGCGATTGCTGGCTCACCGTCTCGCGCTTTCACTTGCACGTACAGCATACGGCGCGTAGCGACGATTTTATCGCCCTTGCAATTTATACGCAACCTCACGGCGACGGCAACGGCAGAAATGCGCCTGGAGTGTCCATATAATTCTTATGACAACAAAATTCACCACATTGCACTATACTCCTGTAAAGGGTGCACCACCGTAGGCGCATAAATGTTGAGGCAAAGCCGCCGTACGACACACTTTTGGGGAAATTGAACGAGCTTGCTAGCGTGAGGCAATGTTATCTGCAAGGCAGTATCCCTGTTGCCAGAAAGAAGCGAGCATTAGTCGCAGAGTAGAAGAAAGTCACGCTACGGGCGTAATCAGCGTCAGTATAAAATTTTTCTGTCTACTTGGCTAGTGAAACAAAAATTCTTGAATGTTTTTGTGTCGTCCGAGTAGATGAGGCGTTTAGAAGTAGTTTGCAACTAATTTCACTTCTATACAAAAGTCAGATTATTTTTAAAAAGTGGGACTCATTTGCCCCACTGACCTTCTAGGGTTGCAATGCCAAAAAAAAATCAGGTAACCAGTTCCCTCGTAATATGGACCGAAACATGGCGTACAAAGTGGCACAGAGGAGGCCATACAAAAAAACTTTTTTTTTACAGCGGAGCTGTTAAAGCCTCACTAGGTTGGTCTCGTTGTCGTGCGCAGCATTGCCGAGCTGGTCGAGCGTGAGCTGGGAGAGAATGAAGCCGGGGAAAATTAAGCCAGTTACCCGCTTGTGAAATTTGATGAAACAGCTAGCGGAGCTCTGCAAGCGTCGGTGTATAGCGTAGTGGGTATGACGCTGACATTCGGACCGTGAGTCATCATCATCGTCAGCCTATATTTATGTCCACTGCAGGACGAAGGCCTCTCCACGCGATCTTGCGCTACTTTACTCCAACTTGCACCTGTAAATTTCCTAACTTCATCACCCCACCCAGTTTTCTGCCGTCGTCGACTGCGCTTCCGTTGTATTATTTATCTAAGACTTTTACTAGTACATACCTATCTGACCGCTAAACTAACGGAAGATTCATTAAGGTGACCAACATACTGAAGAAGTAGTTTATTGACTAAATTACATGGAGAATGGCGAAAAGATAGGAACGAGCGTAGGGGGCGTATTCCGTAATTGTCCACCCTAGTGGACATGCTCATTTCAGCTGTTGCTGAAGTTCTGATTGGCTGGGCTGGGGTACGTGTGAGAAGGAGGCATGTGCCCCCAAGCAATCAGCACTTCAGTAGCAGATGAAATGGACAGGTCCACTAAGTGAATACTTGCAGAACCCCCCCCCCCCCACCCCCAGCTCTGTCTGTGACCAACATGCCTGTTCTACCACCCTTGCTTTCAATGTCCGTATTTGCCAGCAAAAGTGTCAATGAACCAGGTTTCTACAGAAACGTTTTACGCGGGGGGTCTGCCTTGAAGCTCATGATGGTAATCACAGGAAACGGGGGCAGATCCACAGTAGCACCAAAGAAGCCTTGATTGAAACAAATATGGAGGGGGGGGGGGGGTACTGCATGCTTAATTTGTGAGCTCACAAGTTTGCCAAGACCGAGTCGTGTCAGAAGATGATGAAGCCTACATGGTTAATGAATAATCGCATATGCTAAAATTATCTAGGTACTGTTTATGAAGACTACATATTTACTGGAAATCTCTGAAAATAATTGTGTAGGCGCAGAAAAATACCCTCCAGTAGTGGTGACGTCCTTGAAAGAACAAAAAATGTACGAGTTGTACCTGTGTGGCGAATGAAGTTACATTAAAATAACTCTCACCGATGGAAACAGAATGCAAAGAATAGCACTCCCAATATATTGCCTTTTCTTTAGGACTACATGAACGCAAATAAATAGTAAGCAGTTGAAAATCTAACGCGAATCACAAAAATGAAAAAATATGACATGTTTCGGCTCCTACGTGATATCCTTGTTCACAATGATTGTGAACGAAGCTCCAGTTGAACAATCCCTTAGTTTCACTTTTGTCGTTGACGTCCAATTTTAAACTACTTACCATGCCTCTTTCGACCAGACCAGGCGAACTTCCTTCAAACTCTTCACTACTTTAATGCACATAATTAGAGGTTGGCAAATATAACATTTTTCGTATAGTATAGTAAGTATCGAATAGTCGAACACAGTTGCATATATTTACAAAAGGCATATTTCTCTCCGTACAATTGAACGCCATGCTTAATTGTATTCACTATAAAAAAGGCTGCTAACTATCAGGGAAGATTGGGATTATTTTTAAACATAAGATGACTAATTGTCAGTTAAAATACTGTACAAACCGCCTCTAAAAAATTTTAGGGCCTGGTGACAAACAAGATTTCTAAGAATGAATTGCTGCTGTATGACGCCTAACAGTAAAAAAAATGCTAAATAAATGGTTGCCGGAAAAAAAAATCAGAAGCGTTGAAAACGGAAAACAAGAACTGCTGAAGGACTTGTTTGCTGTAAAGACATGTAAAAGGACATATTTCAAGAAATAATCACTGGCTATAAAAACATTACATGACTAGACTACCAATAATATAAATGATAGACTATAAGCAAAAGTCAGGGGTTGTCATGTAGTCTTCCGCCATGAAAACAAACACAAGGCTTGCATAACCCACTTTGTATCTGCATTGCTTCGAAAACTTTTCTTGTTTCACTTTTGATAATTCTTGATACTTTGCTAGCAGCAACAACTTTATCACTATTTATCACTATCACTATTGCGAAATATTTTGCTAGTTTTACGTAATCGATACAGTTAATTATTTGAGAGTACGAATATTTAGCGTATAACATTTCATTCATATTCAAAAACTTCTAATATTCGTCTACCCCTACAAACAATACTTTCTTTACAAGTGTTCATGTCAAACGCCCGCCTCCCTATGTACTCGGCATCCACCTCTACAATCCTGAGGCATGCTGACGTTATGCCATATGGCAACCCAAGCAAATTAAAAATAAAACCTGAGGCATGATACTGCATTCAAAGCTGCATTCAAAGCTGAATGAGAAAATTGCTGCTTGTAGGTATGAAAGAACCAAGTGAACAAGAAAAGTAGTTTCTAAAACTTCTAGTATCCAGTGTGGCAGAATTTAAGAAAAGCATATAGCAACTAAATGTTGTAAGACATGTGATGAAATAATTGAAATAGCTAGACACCTATAAACAGAAAACACAAATTCCCAACATTTCTGAATACTTTTCTTCACACTCGCCTCATAAATATGGTTTCCCTTAATTGCTGTGCCCATACTGATTTAGGGCAAAAGCAGCTGAGCATGGGCTTGTGTTGTAAGGCAAGCTGCCCACGTCTGGTAGCCACATGTCAATTTTTTATAGTAGTTGAAAGGGAAGCCATGAGGATAATGCTATAGAGAAGACGGATACCATGGTTCAATGACAAATAAAAACGTCAACATGGAAAAATTGGGCAGCCCACAGAGTCTGCAGAATTGACATAGATTGGAAAAACTGAAAAGAGGCATCATAGTATTTATGTTACACAGGTCCCAGTCAAGTCTTTTCACTGTCTAATAAACTTAAGGGACAATACATGACCAGCAATACTGTATGGAACCAAGACAATTTTAATGAAGCCACCTAGAAGTCAGGATAGGGAAATAACTTAATTGAGGATGCTAAGGTGGAGGCAGAATGTGAGGATAGGTCTTAAAAAATTACAGCCAACACACACTTAAGGGGGCAAGGACTGGACTCAATGTTCAAGAAGAAATTGACTCAGATAATTTAGATAATCTATTGGTATACATACATGAGACAGCAGCAGCAATACATCCGAGATAACTGTGATGCAAGAGGAAAGGGTGTGTGTCTAAAAATTGACAGTTGATCAGAAGAATGGCTAAGCATGGGCTCAGGTTTATGTAGAATTCCGTATGGTATGCATGATGTCAGAGCTGCATATCATAAAGGACTGTGGCCTTATATGCCTCAATTATGAAATGATGTGAGCCAAGAGCGCATCAAGGATGGCATAAAGAGGGGGGCCCCTCCAAAAAGAGAAGGAGAATCTCTTGAAAGGGTGTAAAGATGGCAGGAAAATCCTTTCTGCATTGTTTGGCGACTCCTTGTTAATACCAAGTAATTAAATTTTGACTTGATGTACAGTCAGTATAATGCCACATTTTTTTCATAAAAAGATTTAAATCACCGGCCCAAGCCACATGAAGAAGTTAATTTCTAGCTGCAAGCATAACGAGGATTAAGAAAAACAGCTACTTCACCATTGCTGACCGAACACAACATTGAACGTGTGCCTAAAATTGCCTTTGCATGTCCCCTTGAGTAAAGCTGTCATCCATAGCAGTACTCTGAAGTCTGATTGAACGAACTGGTGTAACATTGGGTAAGCAGCATCAATTGAACCGAGCTTAGTTTCTGGGTCTTTTTTTCCCCTAGGCACTATACTGGACAGAATTGGGAAAAAGAATTTGCACCCACAAATGATGTGGGCACCATCACTCAAGGAGCTGCACAACAAGGTATACACATCTCGATATAACGAAATTTTCTATTCTCTACAAGGGTGGCGAAGTGGGCTTGTTGGTTGATCACCATGGAATGGCATGAAATGACATGCAGTGCAGCGCGGTAAAAAAAAAAAGACACAAGTAGAAACGAAACACAGACATAAGCGTTAATTATGTCTGCGCTCCGTTTTCTCCTATGTCCTTGTTTTGACTGCGCTACACTGGATGTCATTCGATACTATAGCCATCACATTCATGAGCACTGAAAACCTAGAATCAACTAACGTCTTGCGTGATTTACCATAATTAAAAGGCAAAATAAGGGTACACGCAGTAGGTCTAATTGAGACTAGGTCTTAAAAGGTCTGGTGATTATAGTATCATTGACGTATAACTTTTAAGAAAGGTCAATTGTTTCTCCTGTAAAGGCAGATTGCATGCTCAACTGCTACAATAATGGTGAAAGTAGGCAAAAATGTCATATTTTTGGCTCTTGCATACATTTTATGGTATATGTTGCATGATCTAATCAATTGGTTTCGATTTAACGAAGTTTTCGATTTAACAAAATTGTAAAGCCTCAGATCCCAATAAAATTTGTTAATAGCCTTACTGTACTTTATAACCAAGGTACAGTATAACCAAAGCAGCTACAGCCGCCACGGTGGCGAGCAATATTGAAATGGCATTGCTTTAGTCAAAATACGCCGAGCGCTGCTACGCAAGTACGCGCCACTTGCATTGGACAAGAAAAGATCTGCAAGAGCCACGGTACCACGCGCGTTCATTCAAAACAGCACATGAAAGTGCCGCGGGCTTGAAACGGTTATATGCATTCGGAAACAGTCTTCTCATTATTACTATCAGCCGCACGCACGCGTAATACGGCCATGTGGCAAACGTGGCCGTGCGGACGCTTCCCTGGCCGCAGGTCGGTTGGTTGCGTTATTGGCGCACTCTACGGGTGCATGTTGAATACGCAGCTTTTTTAGATGTGAAGCATCTTATGCTCGCGGATATGTCACTCCCTCCCTCCCTCCGCCGTGCGGCGTCCACTTCCGCTTCCACTTCCGGTTCCACTTCCACTTCCGGAAGCCAGCTTCCAGCTTCCGGAGAACGCTTCCGGCGTTTTGCCCGAATGATCCCCAGGTGCTTCGCCCACTCATCATCATTCACTTCGTCCTCTCATTCTCGTCCCGCAACGCCGCGATGAGTGCCACGGACAGCGCCAGCGTCAACGCCAGTGTCAGCGCCGTGGACAGCGCCGCGGAGAAGAGGGCTCGAGCCGCTGCCACGAAACGGCAGCGGCGAGAGGCCGATCTGAAAACTAATGGGAAATTGCGCTGACCCCATGGCTGCTTCGCATACTACTCAGGGTTCCCCTACGGGAAGACGGTGTAATTTTTTGCATATCTCCTGATCTTTGACGGTGCTCCATATGGCTTCGCGTTTTGCAGGGTACAGAATTGGCCGTTGTACCGAAAGTACGCGGGTCGGCCGGCGCGTGCAGACGAAGCGCGAACGTGAGCTCAACATAAACACGTCCGCGTCGTTATTCTGTTGCGATTATTGATGCAAAAGCATCAATGGCCCATTGAGCGAAAAAGCCGGTGTCTGTCGTCTCAGTGAAACGGCACTTAAATTCCCGTTGGCTGCGACGCCACGTCACGAGCACGCGTCGACAGAGCAGAGCGGACGATAGCGAACACATGCTGTGCCGCTGCTGCACCAAGGGTTGCGTGCCAGGAGAGGGCATCGTCGCGACGCCATGTCATCCTCACTCTCGCAAGGCGGCGCGCGCCCCGTATCTCTCTCTCTCTTTGACCCCACTGGGCTTAGCTGGTGCGCGCGCCTGCCGGCCTGGGTGACCGCTGCTGCTTCCTCGGTCTCTCCTCGCGCAGGACTTCGGTGGCATGCGCCGTTGGCACCGGCGGCTGCTGCTGTTTGCTGGCTCGGGCAGCACATACCACTATGGTACATTACTCGCAGCACAAAACTCGAAGGACCGCTTAGCCGTATAGACATTATTGCTTTCGCAATCACAACTCATATGAGGAGTGCTTAGGTGTCCTCGGATTTTTTTCTTTCACTCTGTCGTCAGCATTGCGTTATCATTCCGAATTTGTCGTAATATCACGCCGTCGAATAATGTCGCCTTCACGCCGTCTCCTAGATCACGCAGTCGTCGTCACGCATGCACCAGACGACATCACTGACCAATTTCTTTGAATAAAGGAATTCATTTTTGGTCTTGTAGATCTTGTTTTTACTGTACTCGCCTCCATCCAGGTTCCCAACATTGCGATCTAAAAGGCTTGTCTGTCACCACGTACCTTGAAGTATGTATGTGGAAAGTTTGCAACCTCTGTTTGCATTTCTGGCCTTGAATAAAACAGCCTTTTGTCTATAAGCCACTTACTTTTAAACCATTCTGTTTGGTTCATTTTTCTAACTTCTGCAGAGTTGCATTCGCATCTTCCATAATTATCCAGCTCCGTATTTTCTGCTTGCCAAAAATATGCGTTCATGTCATTCTAATTTGGAAGACCTTCTGTTAGCAAATATTGTACTTCAAGACTATCAGTGCAATATTGCACGAAGAAAACTATTCTTGGGTGTCCCCTTGTATGAAGGCAAACTGAATATCAGTAAATTATTGTTCAGCTTGATATCATGATACTACCGCACGGTTGTTATGCAACTCTGCAACGGGCTGGTCTTACTGTCATACCAAGAGTCCATTTAAATTAGTACTACTCTCTTTCTTTTGACGTTACTTTATGAGGCTCACAGATATGTATCCGTGTCAACAATAACACCTGACCCGGACTCTTAGTTTTGTGCGAAATACACTACATTTAGAAAGATAAAAGTTGCATGTTTTGTCTCTTGGAACAGTGTGCTGAGTGGTAAGAGGCCAAGAACACAAGTGAGGATAGCTGGCCAAGATTTACGGTGGCTGTCCCGTGTTATGCACCTGACAAGGTTCCGTGGTAGCAAGAACACATGTCACACGCCATGTGTTCGTTATTCTAATTATTGTGCACAGAGTTACCAGCATGATAATATCCTTCATGCTATAAATACCTCTAGCATGCAGTCTATATGCTTATGCTTTTTTGTTGCTTGTGGCAACAAAATCCAACATCCTTTGAAGCACGCTCAATCGCTGTGTGATCAAGAAACTAATGCAGAAAAATGAAGAACGTTGCCTTCTCTTAAATTTATTAATGACAAGAAACCCTCTCTGGAAGCAATTATATACATGCACAGTAACACACACCAAAACCTTAATATGGGGGAAAGAACACGAACTAAACTGACTGACAATGAAAGAAACCAGACACCCTACATGTGCATAAAAAGCGTTGACAGCTGGGTGACTTGGTACGGGTTCATCTAACCCTACATGTGTAACGCAACATGTTTTACTTATTACTCAAGTACGCACATTCAACCTGAAGTAACAAGACAGATGGTTGACTCATGCAATCCTGTGCATGCATCTGAATATGTTAAGACCCAGCTACGTGTTGTGTTTTATAACGATGCCCATGTTTGTGAAATCCGGTGCACAACCACAAGAACGACATTAACCTCACAGGTGGTTCACCTATTGAGGAGTTACCATGTTCCATAAGGAGGATTCATAAACTCTTCTGGCCAATGTACACATTACCGCATGAAAGCGGCAACCTTTAACCAACACAACACTACATGGCACAAATTATATATTTGCCACGTGTCATTAAAGCTACATCACTACAGTACATCAGCATTGGTGCTAAGGTTGGTGCACAATATATGCGTTTAAACTTTAAACCATCATAAATAACGCAGGAGCTTGAGATATGCTTGGAACTGATTTGGTCATACAAAAGCCAAGGCTTTCTTTTTGGCGTCACCTACTCCAATTCATTTCCTCCTCCCCCCCCCCCTTTCAAATATGCATCGGCCGGGCTCGTACCACGCCGTTCGACCATGATTCCTCTCTGTTCGTGCCTTCTAAGAGAGCACGGCCATGGTCCCAAAACAAGAAAAGCACCACAGTACCACAGTGGCCGCTGTCCACTTTTTCATATACTTCCCCGCAACACATTGTGTATGCTTCACCACATAACATAACTGTAATGCGGCAAAATGACATTATCGAACCGACATTATCTAACGGACCTTTCGTCATTGTGCTGCTCGCAGGAGCATAAGTTCACACAACCACAAAACGCAGACTTGGTTCACACTACCACAAAACGCAGACTTGGTTTTATGCTGGTTAATTTTCTAGCTAACATTTCGAGGCCATGCTTACATGGGTGCATGCAAATAACATGCTTACACAAAAACGGGTGGAGTTTCTCGCTCTCGTACGCGCTTCTAACGGCAGCGTGACCACCTGTAATTAAGCCATTGTCATAAGCGGCGACGACAACCACACAAATTACATCAACTTCAACAAAGCTACTTGGCAACACGATCAGTCACGGAAACAGGTGAAGTCTACTAAACACTACACGGGCAGAATGACAACGGCCACATTCGATCACTTTACCGCAAACTCTCACATTTAACCGCCATCAAATTACTTCTCAAACTTCACTCACAGCTCTTGTCGCGTTCATCACTTTAGCGCCATCCATTAAAAAATAAGCGTTAATATACAAAACCAAGTCAAATCATTATTTAGTGTCTATTTGGGTCAACGTAGCGCTTTTGGGCCTTAACAGATAAAACGACCCAGGCGAAATAACGTTTTACCCTCCTAATCACTCCGTCGACCGGGTCGCTGCATTGTCGGCCTTTCTTTTGTGCTGCCTATATTTGTACAGTTTATAAATTATATATTTGTGTATTTCCTCACGGCTACTATACCCTCAAATAGGGCTGGAATATGTAAAAATAAAGAAATAAAAAGCCGACAATGAAAGACGCATACTATGGGACATTTCGTATTATATCCAAACTACAGTCGGAACCTTCACCGCTGAGAAAACGGGAACGCGTGCCGGTCGTAGGGAGCCACATTCAAGCGCTGTTGCATGTAGGCTCCCTAGCCGGTCGATACAGGCAGAGCTCTCTGGAGAACAACTGGTGAACTCGCTTAGTTTCTAGCATGGCCTCCGAGATTGGGCAACGTGCGCTGGTTTGCCCCGTAGTTCGAGCGTAGTAGACGCTAGTTCGACGGCGAGCCGCTAGGCGCGCTGTCCACCGAAGCATCACGCCGCTGCTTCGTGGTGGCTGAAATCGCATCCGCGTAGCAAACACAATATTTACGCGCACAAATCACATAGATACTGCGAGGTTTGAGCTTGTTGAGGCAAACCTCACTAAATTCTTAGGGCCCATTCACACTTGCGACTAGGCGAGGTCGCGCGACCGATTGCGACTGGCGACCAGAAAGCTACTTAAAACGAACGATGTTCACACTGACAAATGCGACCGACGAGTCGCTAAACCGAAATGTCTCACGATATGCCGTTCACCTCTGCTTGAAATGTCATCGCCGCGTAAAATAAGCGTCAGCGTATACGGACGTCCTTTTCCTTCGCATCTGATTGGTTCAGCTGTTCTGCGACTGTGGTCGCGCGACTGAAAAATCGAGCAGTGAGCGACTGGCCCGAAACGATCGCATTTCGAGAAAAGCGACCATTTGCGACTACTTGCGACTGGTCGCTTTGCGACCAACTTGGTCGCGCGACCTCGCCTAGTCGCAAGTGTGAATGGGCCCTTACACAACTGAAAAGTGGGACAGCACCATTTTAATGAGCGTCCTGGTTTTCGCAAAGAAATCTTTCGAGTGCGAATATCACACAAATTTCGCGTTGACATGATGCATGAAAATTGTGAAATTAACCACAGTGAAAAAAATTTGCGTACCTTGCACTGGAGGCGCAATACTAAAGAGACAGCGGAGCTGATGGTAACCTAGTTAGTCCTGCCTTTTGGGCTAGGCTGAGCACTACCGAGTCATCCCCAGCATTTTCGGTAATGTATTGATTAATGATCGATTATTGATTAGCTATCGATTAGTTATTGATTGGCTATCGCAAGGTATTGGCCACATATTTGGGCTAGGCTAAGCACTACCAACTCATCCTCAGCATTTTCCGGATTAACTATTGATTGGCTATCGATTGGACATCGATGACTGACTAAACTTAAGAAGTCCCAACCATGCTTGGCTAGACTTGGCCAGAATCAGCTTTGCTAGTTCACAGGAGTGTGTACCATTGCGTTTGGACCCCTTCTGCACTACCGCCAGCATAGGCCCACATTTTCTGTTCGCATGTTACGGGCTAACGCTCGGCTTTAACAGCTCCGTTGTTAATATTAAACAAAAACGTTTTAAAACACTGTGTTGTTGTTGTTGTTGTTTCATTCCTTCCTTTCTTTTTGAAAGGAGTGCCTTGGATACGGCAAACGTGTTGTTTCTTATACGAGCGCAAATCCTAAAAATAGCGCGTTGATATTATTTATGGGAATTAACATCGCGGATATCCACAGGTAATTCTCGCACAATTGTTTGACAAAGCCGGAACTGCCGATCTTTCTTTCGTTCACTTGTGTGCATGTGTGCGTGTGCGTGCGCGCGCGTGTGTGTGTGTACGCGCGCGCGTGTGTGTGTGTACGCGCGCGCGTGTGTGTGTGTACGCGCGCGCGTGTGTGTGTGTACGCGCGCGCGTGTGTGTGTGTACGCGCGCGCGTGTGTGTGTGTGTACGCGCGCGCGTGTGTGTGCGCGCGTGTGTGTGTGTGCGCGCGTGTGTGTGTGTGCGCGTGTGTGTGTGTGTGCGCGTGTGTGTGTGTGTGTGCGCGTGTGTGTGTGTGCGCGTGTGTGTGTGTGTGCGTGTGTGTGTGTGTGCGCTCGTGTTTTAGAGTGTTCTGGTTTCTGCAAACCTGTTTACTCCAATATACAGAGACCAGACTCTGACCTAAGCAAATCTGAAGTCGAGTTCATCCCTAGCCGTTCATCCCTAGCCGAGCCCACAATCGACAGGATGCGTGGCTAGCGCGGTTATGCAGTCATGTCCGAGGTGAGATTGTTGCGATTTTGTTGCAACGCGTTAGCACATTAAATTCTGATAGTCACAGGGGGATACGTTTGCAAATGAGGTGTCTTCTCGGATGACTTTAATGGCGAAGCCTTACATTGTGCCGATGCATTGTTAATTAGTATCGTTGAGCATACCGCATACTTCAGGAGATACTCACGAGAACAGAAACAGTTTATGAATGCAACTATTTGTACCTTGTACGTGAAAGTAAAACTGAACGTCGCTATGCACTTTAATAGCCGTAGATCATTGTGACAGCTGTACAGTAACACTGACGAAACATTACGCCACGCCGATGTTTACGAAAAAGCTTAGATGAATTGAAACTCATTTCGTATCATGTATGTTAAAGTAAGAAAAATGAACGTCGTCATGCAATATTTCATAGCCGCATATAGACCCTTCTGAAAGCTTTACAGAAACGCTGATCGACTACGTCGTACAGATTGGTAGTTATTCTGAGTCGCGTGCGTGCTTGTATATAATTAAAGAACGCGTACCTAATTCCCGTTACGATCTTGTATACCACGCCTGCTAGGTGGGCGAAACAAGCAGTCAGATCACCACAGTCACGTTCGAAATATTTCTGAATGCCTGCCCGCACATTTATTAGGCATCTGTGCGTTTTTACTGGGACAGGCGACGTGACGGCGAGCGCCGCGAGTATCACACCAGATACCGTGACAATTACCCCTTTACACTTTTGATATGCTTCACCACTATACATTGTGTATGCTTGACCGCGTATTATTTATGCATTGCGGCGAAGCTGACAGTAGGGAACCGGCATTATGCAGCGCTCGAGCCGCCTTCTCAGTAACTGTGGATAGAAAACTTATACATGTTCAAGAGCTTTTCTTTAAACTTTACACCTCTTTATTAAATGAAATGGA
Organism: Dermacentor silvarum; assembly: GCF_013339745.2. Lineage (NCBI taxonomy): Eukaryota > Metazoa > Arthropoda > Arachnida > Ixodida > Ixodidae > Dermacentor > Dermacentor silvarum. The sequence goes on along the minus strand of NC_051163.1, from coordinate 62,705,516 downwards.
TAACGTGCGCCTGTGTCCGTGACCTAGAAGATTGATAAAGATTCTGGGCCCTTACATGCAGTGTGTAAAAAATTGAAAACTTTATGCAGGTATCGATGCTCCTGTATGAAACTGCAATTCACTGGTGATCCTGTTGACAAAGCCTGATCCTGTTCCGCCTTATGGAAACACAGCCGGCTCATCAGTCACAAAGTAGGAGAAAAAGAGAACACTAATGCTTATACTACACCTCATTGTTAGTCATTATTTTCGTTTAGCCAGTGACAAAGCGATTGCACTAAGCATTGAGATAATGTCTTAATACACAGCGCTTATGTGGCAAATAGGAGAGGCAGAAGGTGAGAACAATGTTTTGAGATGAAGCAGGACTGCCTCATTTGTGTAGTGAAATCATGTGTATTATTTCTGTACCGCCAGTGCACTCACTTTCTTAAGTCTAACGTATACTGTAGCTTACAGCTTCTGTCGGTGCAAGAGCTTCTTTACTGGAAACTACCTTTGATTCATGAAATAAATTTGCCATTTTATAGCTTTACAACTTTTGCTCTGGTCTTTTAGTCTTTTTTCTGAATCTTGAAGATCTGGCTGAATGCATGTACGTGAATCGGTGTTGGTCCACCAGCAGATTTAATGGTACATCTAACCTCGAGATAGCCTACACACTTCGAAAACCACAGGATACTACACGTGGTTGAGTGCAAGCGAGTTCGGCGAATTCAACTATTCTTGTAAAGGCCTTGCTCTCACGGCTCACAAGGCTAGAACTGCAGCGATTGAGTTGACAACTTGTTGAACATTTTTTGGATTGTACAGGATCAAGGCCTGTGCAAACAGTTGCAGAAACCACCTCTTGCTTGGCATGCATGATGCATGACCGTGGCCTCATCATTTTTTTCCGCATTTTTTTTTCTTTTTCAGCTTTTGCCACCACACCCATCTTTTTTTGTTTTATTTTTGTTTTGCTTATTGGAGAGCCTGCCATTGCTATATCCTATCCTTTCTTCTTTTCTATGGCAGTCACCTGCATTAAGTCTCGCTTGCCCAGGTGTACATCCCGATGACTTGGTAGAGGTGCCATAGACAACTTAATCGCAGGGTCTTGGATCTCGAGCATTTCAAAATTAAGAGAATTAGCTTTTAGTTTTTATTTTTCTTGTGGGAAGGCCTCGAACCCTATATCATGAAATATCAAACCTATCATACTTGACAAGTTGTTTCCAATTACTACATTTTTTGTACGTTGAAAGTTCACACAGTTGCCAATTTCCAGAGTGCCCACATGCCTGAAAGAACTTCACAGCTTTATAGGTCTTGTTTCATACTTTTGCCACGTAATTTGGCATTTTATGTTAATTGTTGATCTTGTTGGCCCGGCTGCTTTTTCGCAAAACCGAAGTTACGACTTAGTACTCAGCATCCAAGAATGCTTTAAGGTCACTGTGCTGCACCTGCCTCGTCAGGCTACTGCGTCATTTTGATCTGACTTCTATATTGGAAGTACACTGTGCACCCAGTGCAGATTTAGACATGACGAGAACATAACGCGCATGCCATGCGAAGCTGAAAGCTCAGTTAAATTCTTGATGAAAAAACTAGTTCCGCCTACAACTTTTTTTCCACACTTCTTAGTCGGTTTAAAGGCCTCACCAAATACTTTGCTTTGCTAAAATGTCCGATGGAAAATGTTCGCTGTCAGATGACCTGAACTGTTGATGTCAGACAGCGTAAGTGAAAGACGGTGGACTAGCTTGAAACTGTCCTACAATGGTGTTGTCCTCACTTGTTGAGTGGCCACGATGGCCAATTTTCCTGGAAACCATAGTAGTATAGGTATGGCAGAGTCAGAATGGCATTTATGAAAGCTCCATTCAAATGCTGTAAGATATTTTCCGGCAGGAAGCCCTGGCAGTGTCGCTCAATTTTTAATGCTTTGAGCCAGTTTGATGGAATCTTTCCGTTGCATTTTTCTTTATGTATGTTTCCTGATTAGGATAGTGGCACAGGCTTTCTTAGGAGCCATTGCTTCAATATGTGTTTCCTAGAAAGAGGAATGTTGGTTGTCTGTATATCTGCTTCACACTCAGAAAAAAATCTTTTGTGATGTTTTGCGAGCTGACCTACATGACACGTGATTCAGACGCTTATAATTTAGAAGCAGTGTTTTTGGTACTTAGTGCGGAAATTTCAGTCATTATTTCTATTAAATTAGCTGCAAATCACTGTTCCTGGATTCTTGTCACCTGTGTGAACCTGAGACATTTGACAGGTACTCCTCTTGTGTACTTGTGCTTGTATCTGCTTGGCATGAGACTAATTAGTTCATTTGCTCTGCCCAATCCAGCCAAACATCACCTCACAAAGCTTCGCTTGAGCACTTAGCTCTCCCTGTGTACTGCGCAAGTGCAGAGGTACGTACCGATGACATAATGCTTGTTGATTAGGATGACAGTACAGCAATAGGCACATCTGTGGCAAACAGATTGAGCGTACAAGCGCTTGTATGCTCAATCTGTATGTTCAGTTGTATGCTTGTATGAGCGCGCTTTCTGGTCTTCAAGACATCTCTGCTCAAGGAAGCACAACGTTGAGCTTGGGTGGGCAATATTTAGTGACAAGAGTGAGTAAGTAGGAAGAGACGCTACATTTGAAGCGTCCGCCACGCTTCATTCCGAAAGTAGGAAACGAGAGAGTGTTGGATTTGTAATTTCTGTTCCCCAGGTGCTTTAGTTCATTATAAGCAACTCGGAGGTCTGTTTTTAAAACAATCACATGAAAGCAACTCTAAGCCACATGTGCGCGTCGCTTCTGATATGACGCTGCTGGTGTAATTACGTCTCGTCTCGCGCCACATATACAATGTCTGAAAGCTTACACCAAGCATACTATTCCGTCAGCACTTCTCTGCTTCAGCTTATTATCTTCATTGGCCCATTCAGCTGCCCTGCGTGCAGACCTTTACCGCATTCGGCTATGAACCTGTAGCCGCGAGGATTACAAAGGCTTGAATGGCGACCGAAACACAGCCGTCACTCAGCGGATTGCACCCTGCAGGGCGGTCAAATCCCCGTCCCCCCTAATGATTCCACTGTGCACACCATATCCTGGTGTTGTTAAATCATGGAGCACTTTTCGTAACCTCTTTAAGCATCGCAAATAGCTACCGATAGTAGAGGTGAAAAGATACTAATAAGAGTAAAAGAACAGATAAGGCTCGTACTACCATTTCGCACCAGCATGATGTAACAGCTGCTTGTACCAAACACTCGGTGAGCGCACTGGCAGTGTGCATTAAATCAGGCGCATGTAAAATGGAGTAATATTGGAAAATGGCTTTGACTACCGCAGCAGTTGTGCTAGTAGGGTTGAGAACACCTTCGAAGGAGGCGGCGTGACGAGCCGGCAGAGCGATAACAACGAAAACTCAGCCTTTTGCCGCATCGAACCATGCCAGAAAATGGTGGGGGGAAATGCATCTAGAGGAAGAGGACCGAATACAAGTAAAGAAATTGACGTTTTGAACCGAACTGCTTGATATTAGTTCGTAGTGTAATTTTTGTGTGTGCGTCAACTATAGCAAATTCATTGCATTTTTCATATTCTTTAGAAGCTACGGCAAAATTGGCAACACCACATTGTCACGTGGTTGTGACTTGGAAGCACGGAGAATCAAACTCTTTATTGGGTCATCCTGTGCTTAGCAAATAACGTAACTCACTTTATACAACAAGAGAGACGAGCACAGTCGTCGGTCGTCGATAAAACTGATCAGCGGCGAAACGCGTCGGCTTTTATACATGCTTCATAGCAGATTGCAGCTTTATCGCTGATGCTCTGCTCGGGATCTGGAAAGTACTCGAACATACGCGTCGTGCATGCAGAGTTAGTAGTACATTCGGCAATAGCCGCGAAGCTGTGCGCAACTCAAGCGCGGCCTGCGCCGAGCGATAACACGCGTAGCAGACAGTGCAAAAGTGGTCCCTATGAAACAAAAGAAAACGAGCACGCGTGTCAATATCACCAAATTGAAACTATACCTGGTGACAACTATTTGTTGCAGCACGGCCAAAGCTACGTGCTTCGGCTCCGTAGCCTTGGCCGTGCTGCCACAGAAATTTGTCGCCAGGTATAGCCCTCGCTATCCTCCGCCTATAGTACTTATACGCATACTGCAACGGAAACACCCAAGAGTAGCAGACCGAATGTCATGCCAGTTCCACCGCGTCTCTCTACTTGACAGCTGCATGCTGTAGGACTGTTTTTCGTTGGGATATAATTGCCGAAACAAAGCTATTACAAATGTGCCACGCATGTACTGTCGGAATCAGACTTGTCTAGAGCAGAAGAGCAGGCGGCTGATGGCTGCACGAGCGCCGCCTTTCAGTAGCTGCTGGGTTTGAGATACGTCGGATTCGAGCGCCAGAAGCCTGCATGCTGCATTTATACTCGCGGCCAAACTGCGATATCATCCGGTAAATTTTGTTCTGCTTGCTGTCGCTTGTGCAATAGTCGCCGTTCTTAGTAAGCGCGGATTTGCGCCGCAATGCCTGTGCTAGCTCTGACAGCCACACGTGATTCAATATAAAGAATGGCAATAATCTATCTGCACCGCGGTCAATGGTCACCTCAACGCCAATTGACGCATTAAGTGATAGACGCAAATGACGACTGACGCGAACTATATAACACTCTTTTTCGCGATGGCTCCACAGCTGACCATGGAAGAGCGGCGAGCGATCGATATAATGTAACACACAATGTCCCATAGAGACATTTGTATTGTGACAGGGCGCCCAATGGGAACTGTGAGCCGAGTCTTAAAGGCGTACCGTGAAGAAGGTCGCATAGAAGACGCTTAACGTGGTCTCCCTGAAAAGGTCACGTCACATGAGTAAGACCTGCTGATTGTGGCCGCATCAGATCCCTTTCTAACTGCTAAGGAGATCAGGGATGAGCTCGGCTTGACAAGTGTCAGCCTGCCAACGATAAGACGGAGGCCCCGCGAAGCTCGCATTCACAGCAGGGTTGCATCCCAAAATACGTTGCTGGAAAAATCGCACAGATAAGCTCACCTTGAGTTTGCCTCCACATGCGAGTCGTGGAGTCCCGACAATTGGCGCGTGGTTGTCTTCACCAATGAAGCGTCATTTTGCACCCGGTGAAGCGGTCAGCGATGTGTCTTGCGGCCGGAAAGGCGTCGGTGTGTTCGGAAAAATTGCATTAGGTGCTGCTATCTTGATGAAGTCGATTTTCTTGCGATCTACAAGGTCCAGATATGAAATTTCGGCTTTCTATTTACCAGTAAAATATAAATTTAGGCTGTGTTATTTTACTTGCTCAAACAACTGTGGTGCGTTGCATTGTCCCGTTAACTCCCTATGATTTTGTCGGCGTCTCAAGCGTGAGAGTTATTTACTTTATGCACCCTTACCAGCCTGCCAACGTGCTGCTTTCGTAATTTTTTCGCAAATTTACGTCCAGCTTATTCACATGGCATAATCCGCAATCTGTATAAGAAATAGTTTGACTTGCTTACTTAGAATATAGCAAGATAATCACCTCCTCGTTACACTGTAAAAGCTTTAAAGGCATTCATTTCCGACTACAGGCGGCACCCAAGCTACACGGAAAGCCCGTGAAGTGCAGCCGATAGTGCCACATTGAGTTTGCTTCATTAGTGTGAGCGTAACAGCCTCATTTACTCCACTCACTGGGGACAGGGTTCAATTATTTTGTGCGCTCGCCTTTAAGGTTTGTTATACAGGATTTTGGTTCTTCAGAAAAAATTAGAAAGTTACCTATCAGGAAAGGGGTCAGGCAAGGAGACACAATCTCTACAATGCTATTCACTGCATGCTTAGAAGTATTCAAGCTCTTAGACTGGGAAGGCTTAGGAGTGAGGATCAACGGCGAATATCTCACTAACCTTCTGTTTGCAGATTACACTGTCCTATTTAGAAACAATGGGGACAAATTACAACAAATGATTGAGAACATTAACCGAGAAAGTGTAAGAGTGGAGTTGAAGATTTATATGCAGAAGACAAAGATAATGTTCAATAGCATGGCAACGGAACAAGAATTCAGGATCGCCAGTCAGCCTCTAGAGTCTGTAAAGGAATATGTTTATCTAGGTCAATTAATCACAGGGGACCCGGACCACGAGAAAGAAATTTACAGAAGAATAAAATTGGGTTGGAGTGCATACGACAGGCATTACCAAATCCTGACTGGGAGCTTGCCACTGTCGCTGAAAAAAAATGTACAATCATTGCATTCTACCGGTGCTAACATATGGGGGCAGAAACTTGGAGGTTAACAAAGAAGCTTGAGAACAAGTTGAGGAACGAAAAATGTTAGGCCTAACGTTAAGAGACAGGAAGAGAGTGGTGTGTATCAGAGAGCAAACGAGGATAGCCGATATTATAGTTGACATTAAGAAGAAAAAATGGAGCTGGGCAGGCCATGTAATGCGTAGGATAGATAACCGGTGGACCATTAGGGTTGCAGAATGTATACTAAGAGAAGGGAAGCGCAGTCGAGGAGGGCAGAAAACTAGGTGGGTTGATGAAGTTAGGAAATTTTCAGGCGCAATTTGGAATCAGCTAGCGCAAGACAGGGGTAATTGGGGATCGCAGGGAGAGGCCTTCGTACTGCAGTGGACATAAATATAGGTTGATAATGATACAGGATTTTAACATTTGTGGTGCAGGTTCGATGAACGATACACGTGGAGTATTTGTTCCAGTGGCCACACATCTGCCCAGGTGTGGGGCACCATCAGCTATGCAGCCCTCGGCCCAATTCACCTTGTAACAGGCCGAATAACATCCGATGACTACATGGACATCTTGCAATATACCCTGGTGCCTTACGTGCGGGAAGGACCATTTCCCGATGGCCTTTTTTGGCTTCAGCAAAATGGGGCGTCGGTGCACTCAGCCAGGCGCGTCAAAGAGTTGTTGGACAACTTAGGCATCTAAACGTTTGAGTGGTCAGCACGAAGCTCAGACCTCAACATAATAGAGACTGTTTTGGGCCTGATGAAGCAAAAATTGAGCAGAAGGGTGGGTTTAACGACAACCACGGGTGACCAACTCTGGGCAGCTATTCAAGAGTAGCTAGGAGCGCATTCGACTGCTGCCCGATTACGTAAATTCACTCTACGATTCCCTCCCTAGAAGAATCGCGTCTGTGATTGAAGGAGAGGTGAACCAGTTTGTGGAGTGGTGCATTTAAGTGGTGCACTTATATATTCTTTCTTAAGTTTTGCTTCATGTTACTTTATGTTTATTGATTTATTTTCATGAGAGACGTCATAAATCACGTCTCTCATACCCACTTGAAACACGGCCTCATATATGTCTGCCGAGCTATTCACTCTCAATTATCGAAATAGCCGACGAATAAAGTTTTAAGACAGCAAATTGATGCTCGTTTGGAATAATGCTGTGCTAAACCAATCTTAACCTAAGGGCAAAATTCGGGTTCCACATTCAATGGCTCTGAAACACCCGTATGTTTTCAAAAATCATGTAACTTACTCCAATAAGATCTTTGAAATTATTGAATTAATTTTGGAAAGTGCAGAAGAATATAAAATTATGTGTAATGCTTGGCTCCTCGCTAAATCATAACACATGTCTCTCTTTTGCAAAATGCCATATTTTAGAGCATCGGAAGAGGATATATTTTATGTATACAATAAATAACCTATCTGAAATGGTTACAAAGCTTAGTACCCCAAAATTACGTTCCCAAATTAGTGATGTAATTTGGGGCTCCGTATTATGCACTATCATTCGCTTTATAAGTGTCCACAGATGCTACAATTTCTAAAAAATCGATATTTTTATTGACAACCTCTGCTTCCTACAGTTATGCATTTTCGCTCCATTTTAATTCACTAAACTGTGTCAAGTTCGGTATGGTAAAGGCCAGGTAAACAATTTCAGCCTTTTCATGTGCGTTCCCTAAGGTTAAGCTTCTTCTTACTGTTTCTGGCGTTTCATCGTTTATTCTAAATGCTCTTTTGGAATGGTCTAAAGCCAAAATTTACAACTTAAAGTACTGCCAATCTTTCGGCTTCAATCAGATACGAATGCATTAGGGAAACCGCGTTTCATTTTCACTCTCTTATCAGCAGCGGCGGCCGCTGCACGCGCCGAAGCAGACAAAGAAAAAGCGCACATTCCGTTCATCATCACTCTTGACAAAATCTACAGGCTGATAACTCGAATACCCGCGAGCAGCCATACCGCATGCCGGTTTTGGACGCTCGTATCCAACGTATATCGAACCCAGCAGCTACTGAGAGGCAGCGCTCGTGCAGCCGTCAGCCGCCTGCTCCAGACAAGTCTGATTCCGACTGTATAGGAAACCGGCCAAGACGAGCGCCACTATCAACCAACTCTGCACTTCTCTGTGTATTCGCTGCGCTCCATTTGTAATTGCGTGTTGTGTACTTCAGAGAAGCACACATCGTTCAAGGGAACTTTCCGCAGGCGAGCCTTTTACTTGACGCAGTAACACGGCCGGGTCGCAAGACATATGCAGTACGGCCCAGTTTTTGTGATGCAAACGTAAAGAAGCTAGCCGAAATTTATCCACGCCAGCACTCGCTAGCCGCAAGCTAACGTGCCCATGCTTCCGCACGTGCGTCACTGACGATACCCGACTTGGTGACGGTTCACTGGAGCTAAGGCAGAGTTAAACGATTCAATAATTTAAACAATTGCCTTCGAGGTGGAGGACAGTGCACACAATTAGCCCGTTGGTTGCTGAAGCATCGAGCGGATGACTGTTAGATTTTTACCGGCTGCTTCCCTGAAACACTAGGCGTCCTTGCCCAGCGTCTCCTTGATAGCAGGTCTGTGCACTCTGCTTGATAACGTCATGATAATTAGACCGAAATTTCTACTGTTAAGCCCGGCGTGAGCATTGCGGTGACATCAAAAACACGTCGGCTTACACGGAAGCTTCCCAATTAGATTCTTTGGCAGTCAGGTAAGGTATCATGATGTAATGGATAGAATTGCTCAGGCCTTGGGCTATCTAGGAGGCATTGCCTTGCCGCGAGGATTAGCCATGTATGTATGTACTCACGTATTGACGCATTGTGCCGAAGTTTGTATTCAATCCTGTCTCGGTCAGCTTGCAGCGAGACGCCGTCCATGTGTTCCGGACGAGCGCAAAGCAACCTAAACACATGTCTAGACTAGTCTACTGTAAACTACTGAGACAACTTCGTGTACCGCTACGCTCGAGTTTTCACCAACGTGTAAAAAGCTAACCGACAACTGTAAAGGCTGATTCACACTACGCCGACACAACACCAATTTTGATCTGCCGACTGTTTCTGAGAGCGTTTTCTTTCCTTCAAACCGTTGGCCACAGCGCTTTCCGTCCTGTAAACTGCTGTCGTCATCGGTCGGCAGACCAAAATCGTTGTCGTGTTGGCGTAGTGTGAATCAGCCTTTAATAATGGAGCAGAGGTCAAATATCTGATTTGAAAAAAAAAATAAGGAACTCGGCTGCTTGCGCAGTCGCGAACGTTGTATCTCTGGTTCTGTATTGTTCTTTGCTTCTTTTGGTATTTTGCGTTCGCGTCTATTCGAATCACGGCGGAGCCCTTCAATGACGCCTCTGCCGATAAGGTCTGACACCCGCGGCTTGTCGCGCTTATAATTCCAAGGCGCGGTTATTTTTACTTTATTCTTCGCTGATAGACTGCTTCTCTGTTTGCTGCTCATGTGTGACCGGTTTTAGAAACAACTGCACGAAATATTCTGCGAAATGAGTCGCTCAACCAGTTTACAACTATCCGAACTGCATTTTTTACGCACAAAATAAAGGTGAACTAGAACATCCGATCTTCTCGCTGCTCATTTTGTTGATGTAAAAACTGGCTTACGCACGCGATTTCTGCTAAATGAACATGGTCTCACTAGTGCTCGCTTCCAATTTCCCAGTTGACAAATGTGTACTTAAAGGAACATTATGGAAGATAGTTAGCGAGAGGGTGCTAATTGCGTGCATCAAGCTGCAGTTTTTTGTGGACGTAATTCTGCCTCTTCAATTTATCCAGCTCTATTGAGAAACGCGCTAATTACGAGAGACAACATTAGCGTGCTTAGCAGTTATGAGAGAGAGAGAGAGAGCAGGGAGAGGAAAGGCAGGGAGGTCAACCAGAAGAACATCCGGTTTGCTACCCTGCACTACGGGTAAGGGAAAGGGGAGATAGAAAGAGAAAAATAGGGAGAGAATGAGCACTGAGTACACGTGGGACGATGTATAGGGACACTATAGGCGGTCTCTTAAACCGGTGCACTTCAAATACGGTACTAATGCACGCAACGCTTTTTGTGCCCGTGACGGGTGTAGCCACGGTCCGAGTATCTTTGACTCAGAGAACAGTCTCGAGTCCAGCCGGTTTAAAGTTGTCCTGAGAGAGAGGCGTTGTACGTCGTTGCGAGGACAGGTACACAATAGGTGCTCGATGGTTTCCTCGCACATGCAGTAGTCGCACATCGGACTCTCGGCCATTCCCATACGATGTGAGTAAGCGTTCGTGAACGCCACTCCCAGCCACAAGCGGCACAGCAAGGTTGCTTCGCCGCGGGAAAGGCTAGATGGAAGTTGTAGCCGTAGCAAGGGGTCCAATTTAAATAATCGGCAATTGAAGGCACTTGAACTCCATAAAGCTTGTGACGTTTTGCGTGCAAGCAGACGAAGTTCCCTGGCAGTTTCCGTCCTCGTCAAAGGTATTGTACGCGTCTGGGTGTCTTCGTGGGCAGATCGGGCAGCCCTGTCAGCAATGTCGTTGCCGATGATGCCACAGTGAGCAGGAATCCACTGGAAGACTATGCTGTGCCCTGTTTCCAGAGCATGGTGATGTACTTCCATGATGTCGGATATCATCTGCTCGTAAGTTCTGTGATGTAAGGCTGACTTGATACTGTGAAGGGCTGCCTTAGAGTCGCAGAATATGACCCATTTCTGTGCCGGCTCTTCGGTGACGTAGGTCACAGCTGCAAGGAGGGCTGCAAGTTCTGCCGACGTAGATGTAGTCATATGTGACAATTTGAATTTAACTGCAACTTGCTTGGCTGGAACGACGAATGCGGCAGTTAAGCAGGTGACCGTCGGTATATATATGTATGTGGTCATGATATGTCTGGTGCATTAATAGGAGCGTCAGTTGCTTCAGAGCCAGCGATGGATGATTGGCCTTCTTGGTGATTCCGGGAATAGAAAAATTCACTTGAGGCTGTCGCAGGCACCACAGAGGAGATGAAGGCTTCGACGCCGGTGTAAACAATGACGGTATACACTCTTGATGGGCGCTAATAACTTTGTAAAAGGTCGCTTGAGGTCTCTCCGCTGGCAGGGAAGCTAAGTGATGGTCGGGGATCCTTGACAGATGACGAATGTGCGCTCTGAGGGAGTCGGCAGCTACGTGTGTCTGAATCGTATGGTCTCTCGCGATGGCTATTGTTGCTGTTTTTGAGGTGCACCGAGGCAGCCCTAAACACGTGCGTAGGGCTTGGCCTTGTATTCTCTCAAGAGCACGAATGTTCGTCTTGCATGTATTTCATGTATTCAGCAGTTATGAGCTGCTGAATAAGGCTATGATATAGCACCAGGCTTGAACGAAAGCAAGTAAAACCGGGAAAAAAGTTACTATTTATTACGTTCGAACCAATCACTTGCTATCCGCCTGCTATGATAAGGGCTGTCGACCACAACCACATTGCATCACCCGCAAGAAACAAGTACTCTTTTGAAAAAACGATTCAACCGCGCTTACGTTAAAGATTGAATGACAAAATAAAATATCCCTTCTTCGGTGAGTAGAGGTATTAAGTTGAAAAGTAACGAGAGGAAGAAAATGGTAAGGAACAGTGCACCTCGTCGTCTCCAATCCCGCAAAAAAAAATAAGAGTAAGAATAGTGAGTGAAATTATTGGGTTTTACGTTCCAAAACCAAAATCTGATTATGAGGCATGCCGTAGTGGGGAATCCAGATTAATTTTGACATCCTGTGCAGCGTGCACCCATCGCATGGTACACTGGCGTTTCTGCATTTTGCGCCGACCGAAACGTGGCCGTCACGACAGGCATTTGATCCCGCGATCCCGGGTTTCGCAGCGCAACGCCGACAAGGTGGCTTGAAAGAACAGTAAGTTCCGTTGTAACCTTATTCTTGAGGTGACTGAGGATTGAGGTGATCGAATTAGAGGTAGTGTACATCGTTATCGGCATTGAAATTACACCTGGAACGTACCGAAGGGCAGATTGAAAAAAGAACACTGCCCCTAGTCGTATTTTCAGGAAGCATCTAGTCACCGCTTCTTTAAGAAAGCGCGACTGTACCAGCCAGGTTGGAAAGGAGCGCCATGCATGTGCTGTACATCAACGCGGCGCGACGCATGGAATGAGTGGGGTTAATTTGAATGACCGTTACATGACTGCCTTCTCTGCGTCCTTGGGTATCTGAAGCAGAATTCACAAAGCTTCTCGTATCGTAAGTGATATTCGTCATTGTGCGGACGTCTTCGGTAATTATGTGAGCGACATCGCAAGTGGCTGGCTTCTGAACTTAAAAACAGTGGCTTAAATTGGCTGTGCAGGCGTCCTTCATGTCTGGAGAACGTCCTTAGTCCCTGGTTGATGCCCATGCAAACAGAGAAACGCTGTCGCAGCTCTTCGTGAATTTCTGACAGATAGTAACTTTGTGCAGTCTCTTTGAAAGACGACGCATGGTGAACGTGCTCACTGTCTGAACTTGTGCACGTTCTTGTGAACTTGTACTGTCTTTACGTGCTTTATTCTTCACTACGGTTTGCTTATTATGCCGTGATGGTACAGATCGACCCTGTTTTAGTAACGCTCACTGTGACTGGATCCACGCTATCACGACTCTGATACAGCGCACTCGGTATTGTACATAGCAGGCTACATGTGTATATAGCAGGCGACACCACAGTTAGGTGACATTTTACTGCTCCGCTATTTTTCATCTCATATTTCTCTTTTTATTGCGATAGCAATTATATGGACACTCCAAAGCGGATTTCTGCCGTCAGCGTCGTCGTCGCCGTCGGCGTCGCCGTGAGGTTTCGTATGACGTCAACGGCGATGAAATCGTCTCCGCGCTCCGGACGCTGTATGTGCGAGTGAAAGGGCGCGAGGGACGCACACTTTCACGGAGAGCGAACGCACGTCGGAAAGCAAACGCACGTTCTGCGCCGTGCTCCCTGAAGGGCCTTAGAATTAAGCGTCTCTTTCCTCCTTTCCATATATAAAAAGCAAACGCGACATTTTCCGTCGCACGAAAGGCTGTGGGGGACGGGAGGGAGGGGAGGCGACGTTTAGCTGCGGCACCAAATGCGTATTTATATAAAAACGCGGGCGAAACACCGACGGCGTCGACGAGAGTTCTGCGCGTTGCTGGTGCTGCTGCATGTCCAAGTTTATACAGCTGATAAAAATACTATCCTTACTCCGTATAGCTCTCTACTAATTTGCTATCGCAATTGATGCTTCGCCTTTTGGGTGGAACTGCGAGAATTTTTTGTTCATTCGTTTTATATATATATATATATATATATATATATATATATATATATATATATATACAGGAGCTTACTTTTGATAATTCCTATAGCGGACTCTTCGGTGGCCCATGTTTCCACTTGCTTTTCATTTATAAGCAACAGCTCTAACATAAAAATATTTTGTGTTGAATGCGGACCGGTGAAACGTATACACATGCATAGATATTCATTTATTCAAGACCAAGTATTGAACGCTCGAACGAACACCCATTGCTGTGGCCGTCCCTGATGTGTAGAGCGTTGTCAAGCTATGCGTCTTAGGAGAGATTGTACTTGAATCGTGCGTCCAACCTGTCGGGTAGTTGCTATTTCCCCATATCACTGACAACCTCAACCAGCACTTAGGGTATGAGTTAACTCGATTCTAAATGCAAAAATTGACAATAGTTTCTCAACAGCGCATGCACGGTAGTGTTTAAGCAAGGAATAATCTTGTGCATTTCTTCTGTAAAAATTCCATTGGCCGTATGATGGCGGCTGGTTGTTGATGAGGAAGGGTGCATGACAGCTGCACCCAAAGAAGCACCGCAGCTGCCACATTCTAAAGCCCATTTATTGTTCTTCAAGTAATTCACAATGTGTGACCCTCACGCAAACTAGAGTACCCGTATGAAAAAAATTCTTATGCTAAAGTTGTTCGTGAGAGAAAATTTTAGCCAATCATGATCATAGGGAAAGAGGTAGAGAGAAAGGCAGGTATTTTAACCAGTAAAGTGTCGGGTTGGCGCTACCCTACACTGGGAGGAGCGAAAGGAGGAATATTATTAACGAATCCGACTGGCCAATAGGAAAGGGCACTTACGAAATAAAACCTTTCTGCATTCTTAATAAAGCAGTATTTCTTCCAGGTCGGGTAACTTCCAGCAGCTCAATGCAGCTTTTGTCCTCTTATACCATGCATTTTCGACGTGTCTGGGTGGAACTTTCTATCAAATGACTCCTGGTGCAACAATTTGCATATACTCAGGTATACTGAAGTCATTCAACACATGCCTGTATTACGGTTGTTAACTTTAATTTCATAAATGACAACCCAGAGTGCAGTAATGATGGTGCATTTTATTTACATGCTGATAAATGTCCACATTAAACTTTCACATCCAGTTCCTGCTGGA